>NC_058131.1:644614907-644786532 GCF_016433145.1 Gracilinanus agilis | reverse complement strand
AATGACACAAGACAGCTCTGAGGGATTTATGGTAAAGATGCTACCCACATTCAGAAGAAGGACTGCAGGAGAGGAAACATATAAGATAAACAATTGCTTGAATGCATGGGCTGAGGCGGACATGAATGGGAAATAGACCCTGAACAAGGACACATGGTACAACCAGTGGAAATGTGCATTGGCCATGGGTGGGGGGAGAGCAGGGGGTGAAGGGGAAAGTAGGGGCATAAAGTATGTAAACGGATTAAAAACTAATATTAATAAATGTCTAATAAAAAAAAAAGATGCTTGGGCTCCATGGCCCCTCCCCCCCCAAGGGCATTAGCCCCCTGAGTAGTTTGGGCACGAGCTCCACTTAAGATATACTGTTGTGGGGTCATTTGGTATGAGTTATCATCTTCCTGAGATTTATTTCTAGCATTTCTATCGCTCCTAAAGTTGCTATTCCTGGAATCATCATCATCATTATTATTATTATTCCTGCTGTTATTCCTATAGTTAGTTATCTTTTGGCTGGGTATTATTTTTGAGTAATCTTAAGAAATTCCTACAAGTCCCCATTGTATGGCCCTTCTTCACACAGAAATAACAGATAGCAGGCTGATAGTTAGATCCTTGGAGAGGAGCTATAATTTCTCCTTTTATTTTCAGTTTTTCCTTTAGCATTTTATTTTCTGCTTTTAAAGCATCTATTTCTTTTAAAGCATCCATAGGGTTAGTATCTTCCTCATGTCCTTGTTTATGACCTCTAAAAACATAGGATGCTACTTTCCTCAATTCCCCAAGGCTCATGGTTTCCCAGGTTGGGCAGTGAGTTTTAAAATAGTCTTTGACTATTTTGCAGGAATTTTTTTACAAATTGCCTATGTACATGTTTAATATCCCCTTCCATGGCTAAATCAAGGCCCATATATATTTCTCCCACCTCAATCAGCCTGTCCATAAAATGGGAGGGGATTTTATTGGTAAGTTGTCTGGTTTCTTCGAATTTTGACCAATTGTGTGTATCAGCACAAGTTTTCATGGCTAACAATAATGCTTCCCTTCCTTCCTGCAATTTTTTATGATCTGGGATAGAATTGTAATCCCATTTTGGATCCTTGAGGGGCCAGTTAGGTACATCTTTACCTTTCTTATGATTGGCCCAAGCAATGATCCTATCTTTCTCACCAACTGTCAGAAGTTCATCTAAAACATTTCAACGTCCTGCCAGCTAGGGTCATAAGTTCAGAATATATTGCCTATTTTTTTTAAAACTATGAATGGTTATTTCTCAAAAGTGGGCATCTTTTCTTTAAATTTAGCTAAATCTTGAGGGTTGAAGAGAGTATAGTGCCTTACAGGCACCAAGTCTCTTTCATTATTGAAAGTGAGTACTTCCTGTAAAGGAAATAGGCTTTGTGCTGCATTATCTTGAGTTCCTGTCTCTAGGGTCCCTTCCTGATGATCAGTGGCAGTGGGGGTGGGGGCTGCCTATGGGATGGGCTGAGTAGGGGGTGTGGTAGTATTGATATCAATAGGTTGAGTGGAGGGTATGTCAGGAGCAACTTCAGATTCCAATGAGGAAGTATGGAGAAATAAGTCTCCCTTTTGTTGGAACCTCCTTCTCATCTGTTTTCTCCTTCTTAAATGCTTTGCACAAATTTTTATATAAGCCATCAGTTGCTCTACATTCCCCTCCAAATTGCTCAATTTGGATTTAGTGGCATCTGATAAGTTCTTTTTTGAGAAGTAAAGATAAATCACGCCCCCTATAAGCAGTGCCACCACACCCAAATACAGTGCATGATATGTCCCTTCTAATGTATTCTGTGGGATTACTGACCAGTAAAAAAAGTCACTCCCATAAGTTTGAGCAAGTTTTTGAAAGTCTGAACCCCAGAGTTCACTAAGTCCTTAATGGGTTGGAACCACATTTTATTCCAGAAAATTGATAACTCTTCCTGTAGCTTACTCTTGTCAGTAGATGTAACTAATGGGTAGGTTTTTTCCTATCTAAGGGTTGGGCTTAAGTTCTATTGTTTTAGCTTATGACTTCCTTTTGTTCCTGTCTGTCAGAACACAAAGCCTATAGCCTGAGGCTGAGTTCTAGAGATTAGGTTCTAGGAGGGTAGGACAAAGCCTGAGAGTCTTTCAGAGGCTAAGTTTGGGAGGGGCAATAAGGTGTAGCAGGGATTCTATTCAGTTTCTAAAAGTCTGAAGGATTTTTTTCTTTTCTCCTTCCCCCTTAGGCTAAAACTGCTAAAGCTATTTTCTTAAATTCTAGCTGGCCCCACCAGGCTTTAGCTTCTACCTTAAGACTTTAAAACTAGAGACACCTGTAGTTTTGGAATAAAATAGAAAACAAAGCTAAGACCTAATTTTAGCCTAAAAAATTTACTCTTCCTAAAAAAAAAACCCTACTAATATGCTAAGTCTAGTGCCTTCTGCTTTGGTGAGGAGAAGAGCTGCTTCTAAGCTTTTTCAGGTGTGTCTCTGGGCTAGCTAAGAGAGAAAGCAGTCTGCTAGGCCCAGTAAGGCAACTAAAAAATAGGATTCCTTTCCTGGTGAAACTAAGGGTCAGCTAACTGGGGTATTTGTTCCCTAAGGCAAGGGGTTAGGGTCAGAGCCAGGGTCCTACAGCCAAGGGTAAAGCGGATGCTTTTTTTAATGTATTTTAAAGGCTAAAGGAAAGAAAATGTTTGCTCTCACCAGTCTGGCAGCTTTATATCAATCACAGATCCAAACCAAGGTGTGAAAAACCTGACTTAGGGGATAGTCATAAAGTAAAGAAAAATTCAAGAAAATTTAGGAAGATTGAGGGTAACTGAGATCGAATCGTGAGTCACCAAAAATGTAAGAGGGAATTTTTAGATATTATATAGATATATATTTAAGGTGTGGCCACCAGGAATCAATAGTTCATATTGATTCCATAATTAAAATAGACCCAAGTCAGGATCAGGTTTAAGGTAGTTTATTTACAATTAGGAAGGGTAGAAGGCAAAGGAAATAGAGAGTGGGAGAGGCTAGTCCAGGCCTGCAGGGGCCCAGACTGAGAGAGAGGGTTAAAAGGCTAATTAAACTAGATTACACTCCACAAGGCCTTGGCAATCAGAGAGGCAAGAGGCCTACTTAAGGTAGAGAGTCTGGAAAACGCCAAGGTAGGCCAAGGAAGTCAGCCTAACTTACCCACATGAAAATTCAGAGTGGAAGCAGGCTGAGGACTCAGCCAAGATCCTTCAGCACCAAAGTGGGAACTGCTCCAACAGGAAGAAACCAACATACTTGAAGAGCTAGTGTCTCTCGTTACTTCCTGTGGGTCCACCTCTAATTCAAGTGGACAAATGGCAGCCTCTACACTGATTTGGACTGCCCAAAGGGAAGTCCCTTGTTCTTGATTTGTCACTTATTGTCACGTGTGGGTAGCTCATCTCCCCTCCCCACTAAGGGAGGTGAGGATGACATTATCTCTGGTGACTAGAGTTTTGACTATGAATGGGCTAGAGCTAATTCCATTTACACACCCCTAACCCCAAATAAATAAACAAATAAATAAATAAATGAATGAATGAATGAATGAATGAATGAATAAATAAATAAACGAACGAACAATGAATGAATGAATAAGTGAATAAATAAATGAATGAATGAATAACTATATACATTAAAATTTATTCTCTTTTCCACTTCCCTTTAATCTACCTTTTTGACCACAATGCTGAGTAGTATAAATGCTACTCTACAAGAAACCCTTGCAGTTTTTGCCCAATTAGGAACATATAGAGTTCTAGATTACCTCTTTCTTTCTGTGTGGCTTGTAGTTTTCTTTTTTCTCTGGACTGTAAAGTCACAACAAAGGAGAATACTAGCCGACATACAAGTTCAATTGAACCAGATCGTGCATCCCTTACAAGCTTAAATGACAAAGGAGGATTCTCCCCAACACAGGCCTGATTTTTGAAAACCTGTTTCCCCTGAAATAGGAATATCAGGCCCCTCTACTATATCTCAGGTGCAGAAACTCCTCTCTCACACTCTGAACCAATTTGCTCATGCTCTGCAACTCCTGGCTAACATTACCTACCCACAGTCACCTTCCCAGAAACCACAACCATTTAACCCTGCCTATACTTCATTGTTAGGAGGAGATACAACCATTACCACTTATATCAGACAATTACAAATAAAATTGTGAGAACTCCAAGACTCTAGAGCTGCTATTCAAGCAGGCCCCTTAGACTTCTCACTTAATGATTTGAACCCAGGTGATAGTGTTCATAAAGAATTTCAAATGTACTGGGTCAACTGAACCTGCTTATGATGGACCTTTCCAGTTCCTATTAACTACACCAACAGCCATTAAAATTGGCAAAAGGGAATCATGGATTCGTTGTGAAATGAGTACCCTCTATTGATAATGAATAATTCTCTGTACTAATTACAACTGCCTGTACCTATTATATTTGTGTTTTTTTTTAAAACCCTTACCTTCTGTCTTGGAGTCAATACTGTGTATTGTCCGAGTGGTAAGGGTAGGCAATGGGGGTCAAGTGACTTGCCCAGGGTCACACAGTTGGGAAGTGTCTGAGGCCAGATTTGAACCTAAGACCTCCTATCTCTAGGCCTGGCTCTCAATCCACTGAGCTACCCAGCTTCCCCCTGTACCTATTATATTTGATTATTGATTGTATTTGACTATTGTGATAAGAATGCTCTATTGCTGGATTTTGCACTATGTTGGTGCACTTTATTTGACTGATCCTTATACCTGAATGCTACATATACTACCTCATAACAGAATATCTGTATTAGTGACCTATATTGACCTGATGTGCCTTTCAAAGTATTTTGTGCCTTTTCTCATTCCTTTTGTACTTCCTTGAATGTATTATCACTTTGTCAACCTCATTTGTACTCACACTGTGGATCATGGCAATTTAAAGAGGGAATGAATCTTATTTTTGGAAATTTAACCTCTATTCTTTACCTCTGTGTTTGTGTAAACCACATTTTTTTTAATATTTCTGTTGTTTTTTTGTTTGTTTGTTTTTCCTCCTACATGTGCAATACAGGATTTGATTTTTTCTTTCTTTTTTCTCATTTTTTTACATTTGAAGCACGTTATCAGGATTAAATAGACTTGACTATTTTGATTTTTGAAATAAAAATAAGCTAAGATGTCCATTTGCCTAGCATATAAATTTATACCCAAAAAGCTTTGGACTATAGAAACCTGCCACTAGTTATTTAATTATTATGAGACTTTTGCTCAATGACTATGTCTAATCCAAGGAGAATTGGACCACAAAGGAACACAGAGTTTTGATTTGTGAAGTGCCAAATGAGCACATAAAAGGAAAGAGACCAAACTAATCCTACAGGGATTGATGACATTCTATGCAGAGACTTGATCCTGTTTGAGATTCAAGGTTGCAATGCTTAGCATATGTTAAGATGTAGGACTTCCTTGTACCACACTTGATGTCAAGTACTTGACATCAATTGTTCTAGCTCCATTATCTCTGAAAGTAAAGGATTGCATCAGGAAATGCTATTTCCCATTTGTCTTGAGACCTAGTTTCCTTTTTTCTATTTCTTTCATGATGTGACAACCTACTGTAGTCCAGGCACCTAAATTGGGTTAGTGAGAGATTGTTGTTGCAAACCTTATGGGACATGGATTGCTATAGGAACCTGCTTTGATTTGTTAATTTTTTCTTTTTCTTTTTTCTTGAATTTTTTCCTTCCACATTTTTTTAATATCCTATATTTCACTCAGAGGTTATTTTTTCCTTTTTATTTTTCTTTGTACTCTTTGATGTTTTGAAAATTGATTCATATACCTTATGCCTTGACCATGTATTCCTGTGTGATTCCCATGTGTATCCCTATATTTTGCTCAGGGGGGACTGTAAAGTTATTCTCCTCTGGGGGGACTATGTTATTGCTGTGAATTTGGACTTGAATTTGACCCTAATTTAGAACAGAAGACTGCCTCCCAGAATCCAGAAGGCACCATGAAGATGCCTGTAGAGACCACACTCTGCAGAAGATCCAGAGTGAATTTCAAGACATGACGAATTTGAACTTTGGGGGATTGAATGTATTAATTTTGGGGTTTTTTGTTGTTGTTTTTTTAGAAGAGTGGTAAGGGTGGGCAATGGGGGTCAAGTGACTTGCCCAGGGTCACACAGCTGGGAAGTGTCTCAGGCTGGATTTGAACCTAGGACCTCCCTTCTCTAGGTCTGGCTCTCAATCCACTGAGCTATCCAGCTGTCCCCGTATGTATTAATTTTAAATGGACACTTTTATGCCAGAAAGAGGACTGACCCCTAAATGGCTTTTTATCAATGCACAAAACATTGGTTTTGTTCTTTCTCCCTTTTATTTCCCTTTTATCTCTGAATTATTGTAAACTTTAATTTAATTATGTTTTCATGATCCACTGAGGAGACTGGTCTCCCAAAGGATCACAGGGGGGAATGTAAAGTTGAAAAGACCTTGTACCCCTTTAAACTACATTATCCAAAATCCCTTTCATCATACCCATAATTCGTTAAGCCTTTTCCAATTGGTCTTTGGTTTTCGCGGGCTGTATTGAAATGGGTTTTTTTGCTGTAGTCACAGGGCTTTTGGGACTGGAGGAGGCACAATGAAGGGTGAATTTGGACCCTTTCCCTGAGCTTTTGATAAATCCATATAAATATCATACTTTGGAGCCATTGAATATTAATTTTAAAACTTACAAAAGGAACCCTTAGTAGAGCTAAACTTCTTCCTCATTTCTGCTCTCAGTCATCTTGATCCTTCAGGCTTCTGGGAATGTCCACAAAGTTATGAACATAGCCACAGGATGGATCTGAATGTTTAAATATATACAAGGTAGTTTCACATTATATATAGTAGATTCCTTGGACCAACCTCAGTCTGCACAGGTTACCAGGGATATAATAGATTATTCTAAGGTCAGTGATAACAATGTAGAGAAATACCAACCTTTGGTTTTCTTTAACTCCTCCACAAGGAACTTTGCCTCTTCTTGGATTCGCTCCTCAATACTCCTCTTTCCCATCCCAAAATTCCTCAGAGTCATGAGGGAGAACCGCCGAAGTTGCTTCCATCTCTCTCCATTACTTACACCAACTCCTGTTAAGGGAGTCAGGAAGAAAAGCAACCTTAGCCTCCAATGTTCCTCATATTTACAAAGTCCACATCAAGGGCCCTTCACCCACATCTTTTGTTCTAGGAGAAGAAAATGAAGTGAGGGAGATGTCAGTCTATTTTCTCCTCTATCAACACTGTTCTCTGCCCCATCCCACAAGCCATTCTGCCTTCATCCAATACAGTTATAAATACATTGGGTGGTCTTATACCCACATCCTTGTCCTGGAGATTAAGTGGCCACAAAGAAGAAGGCCAGAATCAATACATATTCTTGATACTCTGAATCATAGTAAAATAAGTTCTCTAGAGAGGCCTAGAACAAGAAATAACAAATATTCCTTGGAATAGACTTTAAAATATTTTAGTTTCATTAGAAACCTCTCTGAAAACAAAAAGAAGATAACTCTATGAGGCCTCTTAGGATCTTTTGCAAAGTTAAGACCAAGGGCGTTGCAAACTGCTAAGGTTTTCTAGTTCTTCAGACATGAGCTCATATTTGTCAATGGGAGAGGGTTAGTGTGCTCAGGGCCATATTCTTCTTAGCCTTCCTTATCTTTATGGGGTTGAGGGTATAGTCAGTGAAAGGAGAAACTGGGCCCTACAAAACTATTCCTTCTTACCACCCTTCTACCATAAATCTGAAAAAAGTCATTTTTACTTTAAGAATCTATAGATTCTCCAGTAAATTGCTTCTGCTCTTGCTTTCATCAATGCCAAACTGACAGATGTTCAAAAGCACATACTCTTGATTTTATTACACAGCCATCTCTGCTGTTTATACAGCCCCTACTCTGCTCAAAGATCTCCTTAAGGAAAAAAAGCAACCCCCTCTTCAGTGCTTCTGGAGGGTATTTAGGCAGAAATCAAGATAAAGATGGGGCTATGCAAAATTTTGCTATGGAAAATTTAAACTTTTGTCATTATTCTAGATCTGATTTCATTGAATCATAGACTGTGATAGTTAGAGATCTAAGAAATTGGCAAGTCCTCTCCTCTCATTTTTGTAATGATTGATCTGAGAAATATGAAGTGACTCACCCAAAGTCACATAGCTCAGAAGCAAAAGTCCAAGAGTATGTCTTGCCTCTCTAAGACTAGAATCCAGAATTCCTGACTACAATCCTGGACACTTGCCATCTCGTGTCATGAAATGAAATGAAAATAACAGGATACATAATGCCTTTATTCCTCTCATTGCTTTGCTTCCTGTTGACATCTCAAATGCAATATATCCAAAACTGAATTCACTATTTCCTTACCCAAACCAGCCCTTCTTCTGTCTTCCCTAGTTCTGCTGAGAATTTAAATGCCATGTCTTTTTTCTTTTGTTTTTTTTTTTAATTCTTACCTTCCATTTTAGAATGAATACCAGGTTTTGGTTCTAAGGCAGAAGAGTGGTAAGGTCTAGGCAATGGAGGTTAAGTGACTTGCCCATCAAATGCCCTTTCAGTCACTCAGGTTCACAACCTCAATGGGATCCTTGATTCCTTACATCCCCTCACTCCTCACAAATAATCAATTGCCTAGTTACGTCCATCTCTACATCAGCTTTCTTAACTGTTCTCTTCTCTTCATTCATGTATCCTAGAAGAGACCATCACTGTTTTGCCTGGAATACCAGTTCTGACTTTTGTCCTGTGGAACCTAGATAGAGTCAGAATTAAAAATCCAGACACTTGTATAACATTATAATGAAAGAGGCTTGTCTATAGGAATTCCTAACTTACAGACCTTTGGTTTCCAGACCTCTCCCCCTTATCTGAAGGAATTCCTTCCTTCCTTATCTGAAGGAATTCCTCTCTTCCAGACCTCTCCCCTGCTGGTCTGCCCTCCTTCCAAACCTCTCCCCTGCTGGACCACCTACCTTGAAGACATCCCCCCATCCCACCCCAGGCTGCCTAACACTCTATAAAAACCCAGCTCAGGCACAGCTTGGGGTCATACATCACCCTTTACATGTGAGACCATTAGTTTAAACTAATACAATGAAATCCCTTTGCATTTTGCATTGTTCATTCAGACTCATTTATGAGGATAATTCTCCAGGCACTACATATAGGGGCTTGTCCGGGATCTCACAGGAATAATGAGTTCTGACCAGCAGTGGGACCAATTGGGAATTCCCCTAGGATCCTTGCTGCCAAGGCTGCTTGGGTCTGGGGGCTCCAATCCACGGCTCCTTCCAGGGACCAAGGAAGAGGTCTTGAAGGTTCATGGTGTAAGGCTAAGTGGCTAGCTAGCCCCTCCATCCCTGGGGCTTATACGGGGAGAGCCTATTGCCAAACGAGAACCCAGACAGACTCTCTGAAAATGTTCCTGGTAAAGCCGAAGGGAGAGAGGAGCTCTGCCAGGCATGAGAGTCTCAACCAGGGGAGTCCTACAACTTAACTGGCCAGAAATGTAGAAGTAACTTGTGGGGTTGGATTCCCCACTGTAAGAGGTTTTGCCTAGGGTTTGAATCCCTGAGATTTAAGAGGAACTTTCAAGGGTTGGAGTCCCTTGCATGGGATTTGAGTTCCCAGTTCGAAGGGTTAGAGTTCCCCATAGAGGTACCTTGTGGGGTTTTAGTTTCAGGTTTGGTGAGTTTGAAGCCCCCAGTAAGTTGAGCACCAGTGGACGTACTGGAAGAAAAGGGAAAAGTCCAGGCAGAGACCCGGACATGTCACTCTATTTCAGTGGCTTCTTTGGGTTCCAAGGTGTATGAATGTGTGAGAGAGTGTGTACTGTACATTTCTGTTGAATCTGTGTTGTTTTTGTGTGACTAGCTATAAAATAAAACAAAGGAAGGGGAGTTTAAGATGCAGCTTCACAAAGGGAAATTTCTTTTGTAGTGGCTGTTCTTTACTCCCCCCAACTGTTGTGTAGAGATGGATGCATGGAATCCCTGCAAAGATACAGGGACAGCCTCACCCAGAATTCCAGGGGGCCCCCTTGGAGAACTTTGGGGTGAGGGGGCAGTTGAGAGGAGTTGGAAGTTACTTTGTGGAGGTTGAAGTGAGAACATAACACAACACAATCTACATTTCAAACCTCCCAGATGCTAGCACTGGAGAGGCTGTGCCTGCTCTGAGAGCAGACTTGAAATATGAATAGGAAGGGGGTAAGGGATTTAAAAGTTCAGTTTTTTCCTTAAGAAACCCAGTCAGCCTTATGAACAGCTCACTTAAAATCCCCACTGGGAACAGATAGCAGTTTTGTCTAGGTGCTACAAGAGCATTTTGTTAGAAATCACAGCCAGAGAGAGAGACAGATTAGATCTATCAGAGTATAAGGCATGGGGAAAATTAAGGGACAAGGAAGTCAGCTCAGCCAATTAGATGACTGATCACAGTACCTGAGCTCAGGATAGCTTCCTCAGTTAAAGGGGCAGTGTGCTGAAACTATTTTAATGAGCTTTCTCACTGCAAATATTTCTTTTTAAACATGGATCCTAAAGCGATGATTTTTTCCTTTTAAAGCATGCTTGTCACAAAGTTGTATCTTTCTCTTTATTGTTGTCTTTGTCACAGTCTCATCTCTATGTACTCTTAAATTGGACACTTAAAAAAAAGGAAAAAGGGGAGTTGGAAGATTGAACTTCCCACTGTCAAAAATCCTCAGCAGAGGACAAAAGAAAATATCTGTTCAATGATTTTTCTTCTTTCTTTCTTTGCATGTGCCCCCAAAGGAGCAAAAAAGAGAAAAATTCAGAGCAGAAAAAGGGAGATTTTACTCCACAATTAGAAGCAATTTTCACTTAAGATTTGACTTTAAGAGTTGAGGATTGCTAATGATTTTTGATATGGTACAATGTAATTTTATTTATTGTGGTAAATGTCAGTTAAATGTGAAATATTAACCAAATTTTATTGTGCACAAAAACTCATGGTTAGAAGTTGTTAGGCCTTGGTTTCAGTGAATTTGAGAATTGTCTAAATGTGGTTAATAGCCAGTCTGACACAAAGAGGAAATGTTTATTCTACAAGGACAGTAACTGTACTGGCTACATTGTAGATGTGTCATTCAGAAAAAGTTGTAATGTTGTTATTGAGAACTTATTCTAGAATTTAAACTTGGAATTTTTCAAATGAGATGTTCTTTTAATGTATGTGCTGTCAGAACTAGCAACAAGTAATCATATGACACCCAAGAAGTTTTTTTTTAATCTATGAATGGGTTTTAATAATATGGGTACTAAGAATTTAGTATTTTGTAAAAGATGGAATTTCTAAACAGTGTTGTATTTGACTAGGGTTGTATGAATGTGTACAACGTATAAGAAGGAATTCGTGATCTAGAGATTAACATGTAGTCAGACTCAAATTGCTAAAAAATAATGAGGAATACAAAATATGTATGCATTTAGGCTATAAAGAGAATTAAGTCTTCCACCTGAATAGGTTAAGGATATATGATATGCAAACTGTATGAAATTAACAAGGAAAAGTTGACCAGCCCAGGAATCTAATAGGGGTATTACATGCAATTAAATATAGTACCTTTCCTCTTTTTGCAATAATGGTAAAGGAGGAGAAGCCAGAGGAAGTAAGAGTAATGGATAAATAAATAATAGGTGTGAATTCTAATGCAAAATAGATACAACAAATGGTAGTAAATCAGAGTAATATTGATGGAATTAAATCAGTTATGTAGCAATGTCTGAGGTAAAAAGAAACTAAACTGGAGGTTCTATTCTGTTTTAAACAGAGCTTTGAAAGGAATAAGAGTAAATCCTTTGAAATTCAGTTGATTACATACTGAAAGATTATTAAAGGACTTAAAGTTATTTGGAAGTTGTGGAGTTCAAACTAAAATTTGTAGAGAATAATTTATTAGGAAAGCTTTGATACATGCAAAATTTTAAATTGTGGTGATCTCACTTGTTAAAGAGAGAAAAGAAACAAGGTTTTAAGTATAAAAACCTAAACCTAGCCAGGCCGACTTAGGGTAAATTGCTCACAAGCTATTAAGCCCTTCCTTTCATGCAGAAAGGAAAAGAAATATTTATAATTGTTCCAGATTGTAATGCAAGGTAGCTAACAGAAACTTTTTGCTTCAGTAATTTCTAATGGTCACAAAAAGTCAGCTAGGAGTCTTAGAATCTTCAGAAATTCAGTTGGAACTTGAAACGATAAATAGAGGTGAAATTCCAACTGATGGGGCTTTTGCCTTTTGGCTTTTGTTGTGGCTGGAGGCTTTTGCTTTGGCTTAGCCTGTTAGCTGCGGTCTTTTGGCTTGGCTTGGCTTCAGCCTTGGCCTGTGCTTATTTGTCTTGGGGAAAATTAAACCTATCTCATTCCTCTGGACCTCTCCCTGATCTCTCCATCTACTTTCCCTTCCCTTCCCCTGAATTTCCTTTAGGCCCTGGGTGGAAGAGAGGTCTTGATGACTGAACATTGTGGGTTTTAGTTTCTATAGACAAGTAGAGTATCCTCAAATAAGCTACCCCCAGTTTTAGTGATTTAATAAGGACTTTACTTAAAAGGCAGTCAAATCTCCCAACTGGGAGAGCAGGCTCTCTCAGTCTAAACTTCTCCGCAACCCATCCCCTACCATCACCCCTCTCCCTAGCAGCAGTTAGAAAATTCTGAACCTCTTTCCCTCTGATTAACCCGAGATTAATAAATCCCCTTGTTACCTACTCAAAGCCTCTGATGAATCATTGTGTTGAAAATTGAGGCAAGGGCTAAAGAGGGAAGGAATCATTTTCTTTTTATTTCTTTTTTTTTTAAAACCCTTGTACTTCGGTGTATTGTCTCATAGGTGGAAGATTGGTAAGGGTGGGCAATGGGGGTCAAGTGACTTGCCCAGGGTCACACAGCTGGGAAGTGGCTGAGGCCGGGTTTGAACCTAGGACCTCCTGTCTCTAGGCCTGACTCTCACTCCACTGAGCTACCCAGCTGCCCCTTCTTTTTATTTCTTGAGAGAACTGGGGGCATCCATCTTGGCAGGAAGTATCTACCTGAGACTTCCTCCATTCATCAGTTTGACTGGCAGGGAGGGGCCCTCTTGACCCCTCCCTTGAGAGACTTTAGAAACTAACAAGAGAAACCCTCCAGCCAAAACCTAAACATTTCTTACTGGCCCTAGTTTCCTCCCTGTATCCTCTGTCTCAAGCCTCTGGGAATAAACCTGTTAGAGCTGCCCTCTCCTACATACCCCATTTCCTTTATCTCCTATATACCTTCCCTTACCTTCTTTTCTCTTCCAATCACCTTATAATTACCCAATATCCCCTTTATCCTTCCTCACACCCAAATCGCCTCGAGAGGAGACGCACTCACATTACCTTACCAACTTCTTGATAACAACATTGATACTTAGGAACTGATAGAGCAACACAATACATAAGTAAGATCTTAAAGATTTTAAAGATGAGTATATTTTAATTGTATACTTCAGAGGTTTTAAGGAGATGTTAAAGCAAGTAAAAGTTGATAGAAAAGTCATGGATATCTTGTAAAACAGGTTTTTTAGCAGTACAGTCTGAAGAAGACTGCTTTCCATGCTTATCTATCTTTCCATCATAAGAGGTTTTAAAAAATAGGTTTAAGTGTTTAAACTGACCAAAAAGGGGTTGTTTTTTTTTTGTTTAAAATGATCATAAATGGTTTTTATCTTGGTGTATTAAGGTTGACTCACTTTATTATTAAATTTGGCTTCCTGGTCTTGAAAATAGATAAGCAGCCTGCTTGTCAAAAGGCTTGCTTTAAGGTTTACAGTGCTTAAAAGGTTTCAAATCTTGTAATTGGAAACAGACCCTGTAATACTACATGCTTTATGAAATTCCTTTAAACATGACTTTTATGTAAATTGTTGCTAAAAACATGTGCTTTAAGTGTTGTTTTAATGTAAGCAAAAGCTCATTATAAACCTGACTTACCTCAGTTTACCAATTTGTACTATGAACTGAAACTTATATTTGATGAGAACTATGCTAAAGACTGTGTCTCAATTCTTGGGAGTTACTGATTAGCATTTGAATGGATTCCAAATGGTATGTTTATTTTTATGATGTGTAACAGAGAATCAGAGAAAGTGAAGAGATATGTTGTGTTTGAATAAAGAAGAAAGAGAGACTTGATCTAATATCTTGAGTATGTAGATTTGTGATGGGTGAACGGAAGTTGTGTTCTGCTTTTTAAGCAGAGGGTTTTCAGGGGAAAAGAGAGAGAGAGAAGGAGAGAGAAGAAGAGATGAAAGAGAACAGATAGGGAGGTGAAAGAGAACAGATAGATGTTCTACTCTTATAATTGGATCCTTGACCTAAGGATAATTTTAAAATTAATGTATATGGTGTTGGAAAAGTCACAAATTATTCTGGAATTTCTCTGGAAAGTTACCCTGAAGAGATTCCTGTATGGCCTTGTCTTCATCCTTAAGATGGCCTAGGTCTAGGAGATGATGCAGCCCTGATTTATATTTACTATGGAGCTACTCAATCCAGTACTCCTGTTCCTTAATTCAGGTTTTGTGACTAAAGTGTGATATGTTAATTATTGCTAAAATATGGAAGAATAACTGAGTGATCAGCCTGGTAGGGATGTGAAAGGTTTGTTTGAGAGTATGGAAATTATTTCCAGAATGCTGCTTAGCAGAATTTCTCTGAGCTGTAATGGGTAAGACTTGTCTTTTAAGGAAGGAGAAGGCTTCTGGGATACAATGGTGATGTAGTATGCAAAAGACAGAGAATGTTCTCTGATGGCTAGAGAGGCAATTCTAGGCCTCAACCTGGACTGGACCTCTTCTGACCATCTAGGCTACTAATCCTTGAGTGACACAATGATGGCATGAGCCAGTGACAGCTTTGGCCTGTACATGGAGCCCCTCACTAAGTGTCCCTTGGGACATGAGGAAATGCTTTTCCTCTCTGCCTTCCCTTTTTGGAGCAAGTTCCCATAATCAGCACTTAATGCAAATTGTAAAATTAATGTTTCCATCTTCCCAAACAACCTATTAGGTTAATAATTGAAAATTATCAAATTGTTAGGGAACACACTTTGAGAAGTAGGTGAAGTTTAGTAATAGATGACTTGTACCTTGTAGCCTTAATGTACCACAACTGAAGTTTGGATCTTGAGCATGGAAATATAACCCAGGGCTTTCTGGATTTCCTCCAGAATCTGGGATCAAGAAATTTATCTGTAAAATATTGTTATTCAGTTATTTAGAGATGCCATATTAATGTGAGCTTTGCAAAAGGATATTCTTTAACAGAAACATCACATACCATCTCTGCAAACAACTTAGGAATCAAATTTCCTACAAGGATCAATTCCTGTCTGAAGATGATTTCTGGAGAAAAAATCTGTTAGCTAAGATACCCAAATGTTAATGTTTAATATCAGTTTCTACTGTGCTAATTCTCTCTTTATATACGCTGTTCTAGTTTTTCCCCCAGTCCTGGGTCCTATCCTTCTGCCTTAGGGATGGATGCTCCCTCTTGTGACCTGTCTGTCAGCCTAGGGAAACAGTCTCTGATCTCCCAGCCTTCAGGACCCTGACATTCACTGCAGAGATACCCGTAAAGACCCTGTGCCCACAGTTCCTCCTCCTCCTCCTCGCAGGGATTCTACACCCCTTATCAGCTTGAAGAAGCTACAGAAGATTGAAACCATCGGCCCTCTTTCCTTAGATATTTGAAGGAGGGGGTAGATGGCATGGGACATTGTGGGACATTGTACCCCAGAAACAGCATAGAACATTGTACCTCCATAGTGAAAAAGGTTTTCAGGCAAACTATAGGCAGGAAAATTCCTTTGCTCCCACTATGTACCCTTACCTGCCTAAATAGACTAGTGACCTTTGTCAAAGATCGTATCAATACTATACAGCTTATGGTTCTTCGGGAACAATACCAGACCATTCCCCCTGCACCTTCTGTCTATGATGACACAGATATTTAAGAAAGATTTATTTATGATACAACTCCAGAAGTGGGGAATGTGGAACTTAGAAAGAGTCAGAAGTAAAAATCCAGAGCCCTGTATAACATTATAATGAAACAGGCTTTTCTGTAGGAATTCCTAAATTACAGACTTTTGGTTTCCAGACCTCTCCCCCTTATCTGAAGGAATTCCTCCCTTCCAGACCTCTCCCCTGCTGGACCACCTACCTTGAAGACACCCCCCTATCCTGACCCCTGCTACTTACCACTCTATAAAAACCCAGTTCAGGCACAGCTCAGGGTCACACGTCAGCCTTTTGCTGTGAGACCCTTGGTTTAAACTAAGACAATAAAGTCCCTTTGCATTTTGACTCATTTATGGGGACAACTTTCCGGGTACTATAGTCTTACCACTAGACTTCAATGATTTTGAAAGGGAGAAATGAAACTGATGATGGGGCAACTCTGCCTCACTTAAATCCAATTCTTGCACAAGCAAAGACATCACTTTATGTCACTGGTTCTCTTCAAAAAGGAAGGACCAACAACCAAAAAAAACCCTGGAATTTTGCAATATTCCTGCCTCTATTCTCTACTCTCTCCAATTCATCCTTCATGCAACTACAAAATTGTTTTTCCTAAAGCAGCAATGGCAAATCTATGACTCGGGTGCCAAAGGTTGCATGCAGAGTGCTCTCTGTGGACATGCAGCTGCCTCCCTCCCTGAGTTCATTACTAGAAAGGCAGAGGGACTCTGGTGGAACTGCTCTCTTTCCCCTCTCTAGCATGCCCGATGACATTTTTTCACTTCATCCACCCCTCTGCCCAGCAACCCAATGGGAGCTCACAGGGAATAAAGTGAGTAGCTCACAGGTGGCAGAGCTGGAAGAAAACAGAGAGCTCAAGCTACTCCCTTGAACTGAGGATGTTCTTCACTTTACCTGCCCCTCTAACAGCCCAATGAGGATAATTTTTCTCCTTCCCCTGTGTGGGTTAAGAGGGGGAAAGCTCGATATAGGGGAGAGGCAGGGCACTGGGTCTCTGGGGGGCCAACACAGCACTTGGTCTGGTGGATGGGGTGGGGGCAGGGCCCATCATTCAATCTCTAAAATGTTTGCTATTACTGGCCTAAAGTGATAAGCTGAACATATAAACTAGTGTAGGTGTTAGACTTAGGAGCTTTGGATTCCTGGCTAGAAAGAAGAAACTGGAAACTAATGAATTGGAAAATGAACTGGAATAATATATCTTGAAAGGTAAAAGTCACACATGAGAAGTGAACAATTACAGGAAATTTTAAAGGCCAAATAGATAAGAAATCTAGATCTCTCTTCTCCCTCTAGGATTGCTCCACTCCACTATCATTCTTTTCTCCTTTATTTCCATTTTTTCTTTCTATCTTTTACTGTCTCTTCTCCTTCTCTCTTTTTATTTTTGTTTTAGTTTCTTTTTTCCTACATTAGCTGGCTGTTACATGACAAGAAACTATGTAAGTACAACCCTAGAGAAAGGACAAATGACTTCCATACCACTCATGTCTTCTATATCACTCAATAGATGCCACTCTTTTGGAGGATTTGGTTTGGAAGTGAGTCTGTTTTCACCAATTCCTTGGAATACTCTTCCATTCTCTATTCTCTTCTTACTCTTTGTTAAGTAGAAACTTACCTAATCCATTGTTAACAAATTCAAAAATTGGCATAGATCCTCTGTTAGAGAAGTTGTCTCCATGATCAATCAGAGCTTCTTTTATTGCCTTGTATCCATGTAACACAACAACACGCTCTAAACCCAATTGCAGACTGAATACTGGGCCATATTCTTTTGCTAGCTGTGAAAGGAGATGTGAGAAGTAGAGAAGTCAGTACTAAGTTTCATGATAAACAGCTTGAAATACAATTGCTGACCTGATTGAAAAAGTTCTCAAGGCATTATCAAAACATTTCTGATATTTACAACAGAGAGGATCCAATATCTATACCCAAAACAAAGGATTGATTGTGTCAACAGGGAATCTGGAAACTCCCAAACTTGTAGCCTATTAAGATCTGCTGACACAATCCCCCCACCCCCAGTTTAGTTAGCTTGAAGGTGAAGACCACAACTTTGATCTTGTTACATGAGTTCCCCCCCCCCCCAGGGAAAAGCCCAACTTCAGAGTCTCAGACTAACCATTCACCCTAAAGTAGTTTAAGTAGAGATGGCTAATCCCATCTGGTGTTAAGTATCTCTTTTTGTAAAGCTTCAGCCTCTCACTGTTATTCCCCTCTAGGACTCCTCATTTTCTTTATTAAATTGTAAAGTCAATCAACTATACTATCCCATCCTCAGTCCTCCCTTCCCCTAAAAGGGTGTATTAGTCCCCATATTCTTTGTTCCTTGCTGTTATCATCTCCCTCAGTGGTATTCTCAGGAGTCTAGTGATCAGAGCTGCCAAAATCTGGTGACTCTGCATGGGTTTATTGTGCTCAGCTCTATGAGGAGGCATAAGTATACCACTAAGCACCTTTCTTTAATTAGAGAATGATTTTTCTGACTATTTAGTAGTTCTGTGTTTTTTCAAGTTGAAAAATAGCTAGCTAAAAAGTCTAAAATTTTATTCTGTGCCTTGGGCTAGAAGCCAGAGACATGGCTAAGGAAGCACATTTTATGACTTCAGTGTAGTTTCCCCAATCTTTCAGAGGAGTTGAGCTGATGTTTCATAAGCTCATAGGTGCTACAGTGGATACAACAATGAACCTAGGATCCAGAAGACCTGGGGCAAAATCCACTCCCAGATACTTAACAGTTATGCAACCTCAAGCAAGTCACTTGAACTCTATATGTCTCAGTTTCCTTATCTGTAAGATAAGTATAAAAATAGTGATGAGCTTGGTTTATGGAATTTTTTACCTTTGTCCCTGGGGAACTTGCCTTCAGAGAACTTCCAGACTGACCTTTGTTTTAGGCTGAACAATGGATCATTAAACATCCATTAAGCACCCTGAATAGCAGGGATAGAAATACCTCAAGTACCCTTTATATCTTCTCTAGCCTCAGGCTATAGTCTCTTTCCCAAGCCTGCTTGTAATCAGTCAGTGTAGGTTTCCTCTCCTTCATTCCTTAGAGTGTGTATAGGACCCCCAAGTTCTTTGGCTCACTGGAAAATTCTCTTTGGAGGTAACTTTTTCTGAAGACAGTGTTCCCAGAGTGCCAGAGATTGACTCTATGTAGTGGCTAGTCAGCGATTATCTTCCTTGTCCTGATTAAAGACTTGTTCTTTCTAACTACTTTGGTGGTACTGTGTTTTTCAAGGTTGACATATTTGGAGGCCCCAGCGAGATTTGTAGCCCAAAGAGAGCCATGCCTGTTTTTTGGCCATCTTGCTCAGCTTTTTTGGGCAATTTTTTAAAAAAGGAAAGTGGCTTTCCTTGCCATGCTTTTGCTAAAAGCAACAGCACGTTTTTGCCTCAGGCGGGACTCAGCCAGCCAGCCCAGCCAAAACCACCTTGGGAGGTCAGGCCAGCTGATTCTGGCTTTTGGCTTTAAAACTAAAATGCCGAAGCCCAGCCAGTGTGTCTCTGCCGCTGATCTCCTGACTCCTGACCTGATCTCCATTCCTGCCGTGCCGCAAGCCTGCAAGCGTCCCAGACCACTTCTCTGATCCTACCGCTGGTGCTGCTGGAGTCCAGAACCCCGAACCCCAACAGCGATGACCCCCCCAGCTGCTGCTTTAACTGCCATCCAGTCCTGACTTGCCGAGATCTTCGGAAACTTCTTTGACTGCTGCTAAAGATTTGGTATTGCTCCCCTACACCCCTCTCTTGGTAATGGTCTACATTCTAGCCCTCCATGTGTTTCTCTAAAGACCTAATTTAAGCACCCCCCACCCCCACAGGCTCTACAGGTGGGATTTTCTGAAAAACTGACCTAAGCCTTTCTCTAGCCCTGAGCCCACAATCCCACGTGGACACAAGCGTCTAAACCTGGAACTAGTGATTACTACCGGGTACGTGGCCTATTCAAACTTTTGCGATTATTAAAAACTGAACTTAGGGGAAGAAGTTTCACCCCATACCTGCTCAGAACTTTGAACTGAGAGCAAAGACTGATTATAAAAAAACCTTAAAAACAAAAAAAAAATACTTTCAGAACTGAGTGACTTTTAAAGAGACTATCTTACTGTATTTTGCTAATTCGTTTTGTAAATTAATCTTGCTTATTCCGTTGATTTTCCTGTTGCACTGAATCATTTTAAGTTAATGAAATTTGTGGTTGCTAGATTAATTCTGTTTGTGATTTTATTGTAACTCCCAAATAATGAGATAAATCTATTAGAACTGGTAAGAGGTTTTGACCAGCTTGTTATCTGATACTCATTATATTTCCTAATTTATTTCAGGTTTCATTTTTACTGTAATCATAAACAATGCTATGTTCTCATACCATTTGAACATCTTACACATTTTAAAGTTATAAACTGCCTTAATTTTGTTCAACTTTGGAGAGTTTGGTGCCTGCCTTGAGATTTAAATTGTAATTTTATGAGAGGTCTTTTAAAAATTTACTTTAGATGCTTAGTACCCTTCTGTATAAATTATAAGGTTTATATGTATTTATTTTAAAGAACTGTTGTCTTAAAGGATAAGCTTTATATATTTTATCATGAAGAATTGTTGTCTTTTATATATATATATAAGTCTATGTTTTAGCCTCTTTTATCAGAAGGGTCTAGAATTCTTGAGGATAATTTAGACCAGAAGGTTTTTTTTTTAATATCAGATTTTTATATGGAAGCAGTAACAGAATTTGTTGAGAAACTCTTGGCCAAGGTTTAAAAGTTGTAACAAGTATATGACTTTTTGAACATCATTGTTTATTGTTTTAAAATGTGTTATTAGAAATATAGTACTCTATTTGAATGTGCATTGTGAATCTGCTATTTTGTAAAACCCACTTTCTCTCACAGAAAATCTCATTTTTGGGTAACAAACCCCTTCTAGTTCTAAGCTATATATATTTTTTTTTATTTTTAAAACATTTTTTTTAATTAGAGCAATTGATTTTTCCTTTTTCTCATCTTGTACTGGAAGTACATATATAATCATTATTTATCTTTTTTTTATTTTACAGTGATATAAGCTCCATACAAACACCTGAAGAGCCTTGAGACTATGGGATTGTGATTTAATGCCTTTCTGATTCCAGGAGAAGTGCCGAGCCACATGGTCAGAGACTTGACTAAAAGATATGCATGGATTGCAGAGTTCTATGCCAATACTTCAGGGCTTGGAAATTGGGGTTTGAGTCCTGGAGTCCCAGTCTTTTCTAAAACTTTAGAGGACGTGGGTCCCCTCAACTTAAATTCCTAGTGAAGCACCTAAGATTGGCTATCATTTAATGGCTCGTTCCCTAAGAAGGTGCAGGGAAAAATCGGATCAAAGAAAGGTATTTCCCTTATTCCTCTCTCTCTCTCTCTCTATATATATATATATAGAGAGAGAGAGAGAGAGAGAGTAAATGGCAATTTTTCTGTAGTCCTGGCCCTGAATGGGCAATTGCAAACTGCTTAAATCAATTTAATTAGGCCTTGGTTCAAAGGCCTAAGTTTATTTTCCTTACATTTTTTTTTTTGCACATTTTACATTCCATTCACAAGTTAATTTTTTCTCCCTTTTTTTTTGAATTTTATTCCTTTTTTTTTATTATTATTTCTTTTGCCAATTGATTTCATGCACCCCGGTGACTCACTTAGCCATGTATCCTTGGCTGACCTTTTCAGGGGAGTTATGTGTCATTTAAAATTTTCCTCAGGGGGGTGTGTGTTAAGTTTTTATAATCATAATGTCTGAACTATAATCTATATTGCAAGTCAATTTTTACTCCTTTAAAAGTAACCTCAGGGGGGTAATGTTAATTCTCAGAAGAAAATGTATGTTTTATAATCTATAATGTAAAGTTTAAATTCTTTGAAAGTAATTTCAGGATAAGGATTTTGCCATCTCCCCAGAATCCAGACGACAAACCTGTTTGGTGGAGGCACCAAAAGATGCCTGAAGAGCCTTCACTGGATCATGAAGATCCAATTTGAACTTTGGGGCGCAATTGATATGAACTATGGGGTTGGATGCATTTATTTTGAATGGACAGTTTATGCCAGAAAGGGGGACTGCCCCCTTAATGGTTTTTTGTCAATGTACCGAACACTGGTTTTGTTCTTTCTCCTTTTTATCTCTAAATTATTGTAAACTCTAATTTGATTATATTTTCCTGATCCATTGGGGAGATTTATCTCCCAAAGGATCACAGAGGGGTAAAGTGTTAGTTAAAATCACCTGGGGTTCTATTTGGAAGAACTGAACCTCAATATAGTGTTTGACAAATTTCTGTGGACCTGTGGGGGTCCTTAAAACTACATTTCCCGTGGTCCAACGGGTTTCATGGGTTTCCTATTTTGGATTACGTATTCAAGGTGAGGGACTGTTTTGAATAGAGGGGAAGTGACTTTGAACTTCCTCTTTAGCTACCTGAGCGTGCAGAGAGAGGAAAGGTAAATGGCTAAGGTGAGGTTGGAATAGGTTTCTTACAGGCACGTGGTCAGTTTATCTCTATCAGCATGGCTTTTATTAAAATACTATTCTTCCTTTTGATCTCGGCCCTCATCATTTTTAATCATAACACAGTTCAGCCTGGAGTTGCAATCTTCACACTTTATGTATGTATGTGTGTTTGTGTGAGTGAAACAAGGCAGCTGTCTGTTTCTCCCCACCCTTACCCTACAGTAAGTAGGAGCTGGGATGATGTGGTACAGATGAGGGATGAAATAGCAGAACAAAAGAATCTGTTTGGATGGTTGGCTGAAGCTTTGAATGGAAGTTTAGCTGGAGGATTAAGCCTAGGTTATTAAACCCAATGTCTTTAATCTAAGTTTTTGTAACTGTTTTGGACCAATCGAAAAGGAAGAAAGTTCCTCATGGCATGAAATGCTATAAGATTTTTTTTTTTATAATTGTTATAAATTTTTTTGTAAAAAAGCTTCTCATAAAAGCTTGAGAACTTAAGTTCTGGATTTGTTCTGAGTTTTGTCTACATTGTATTTCTAATGTATTTCTTAGGTGAAGATTTCTCTATGATAACCTTAAAAGTTTATTATTTATATGTTAGCCAATAATGTCTGAAGCTAAACTAACTATTGATTCCCCCAAAAGCTGAAAATACAGGAACTTGTGGTCTGAATATGAGTCTCTAGCAAGAGCCAAAGGAAAGGTCCAGGATCCATAACTTTATATTTTAGTGTTTTCCTTTATAGTGTTTGGTATGGTAAATGTGGAAATTATTATATATTGACAGCAGTTAATTTTTTTAAATGATAACAGTAATGAGATGCATTTTATTCTAGGTATTAAATCTTGATTTAAATGCTGTAATTTCACATTTTTGTTGGGCTATTACTTATTCTGTCTAGAGAATATAAGGCTTCTCTGATTAACATGTATGTGTTCTGGAGTATAACAAAGTTCATTTACAGATCTGATAGGTTATTGCAAATCAACAAAAAAAATTAGGAAAATATTTTATAATTAAAAGACCCTGAGCACTTAAATAGAACAGAAACTTTGAAGTTTCTCTTCAAAGCTGGCTTTTGCCTTAGACCAAAAGAGAGTTGTTAAGGGTGTAGCTGATTCAAATGCAATCTTTTCTTGGAGCCACAGATGAGAGTGGAGTAAAAAAGTAAGAAAAGGGGATGAACAGCTATTATAATTTAAATACTCTATTCTGATTTAAAGTGTAACAGTCTGGACTCAGTTTGCAAAGAGATCCAGGTAAGGTATCCAGTTGGAGACGTAATGGAATTTGGAGTGGCCCCCAGGAAGGAGTTGGAAGATTGGAATGGAAAGGAGGGGCAAGAGGAGGAGGAGCACCAACTGTCACTTCACTCCTGACCTGACAGGGAACTAGGGAGGAAGGGAGGTTGGGTGTTGGGTGGATCCTGAGTGAATCTTGCTCCTCTGAAACCCTCTTGGAGATTATCTGGAAATCACCACTACCTAAATCAATTTCTACAAATTTCAATTTACCATCCAAGAAGACTTTTGACACAGTAGTCTCCAGTTTGACCAAGAGCTCGGACTGGGGGATGGAGGGTCAGGGAAGGTTTGGGGGATTTTTCTCAGATCCTGCTAACTCGTTTATCCCAGTTACTTCCCTCTTATATTAGTTTAGAGATTAATGATAGGACATTGTAGGGGGAAGAGAGTCAGCTACTGAGAACAAGCCTCAAAAGTAGTCCAGTGCTGTTCTCTCGGGGAGAACCTTGATCCCCAAATACCTTTTCCCTTGAGCCCTGGATTCATTTATTTTTTAATAAATCCTTGTTAGTTTGTTAGTCATAGTTTGGAGCAGTTATCTTGAGGGTGGGAGATGATGTTTGAGGCGCTGAGGGGAAGACAAGTACAAACTCCATCTTGAAGGAAAAAAAGTCCTTTGAACCGGGCACTGGGGGGGCAGGAGTGGGGGGGTTGTCCTAGTGTCAGTGGCACTGAAGATTGTAGCCAGTCCATTAGGGTCATGAGACCCTTCTAACATCTTCCTTAAACAACCTCACTACAGTTTCTCCATTTTAGGGGGCCCCTCAAAAATTACACTCTCTAAGGTCATCCCAATGGGGGGTGGGAAGTTAACTACTTTGGCCCATTGGGATCTATCAAGTGGAGTGTCCAAATACACACCCCATACCTCATCAAGGACCCCTCCTACAAAAGGTAATATTAAACTTTTCCTTGATAATTTGGGTAAGTCTTCATATTTTGTGGGAATCCTTATACATTCTATTTTTCTGAGAAGAAAAGGCCATGCTCTGCAGTTTAATCTTTGGAGTTTTTAATGTAAATTTCCAAAGTACAAACATTACATAGAAAATGTCTTTGTCTTTAAAGATTATTAAACCCTGTTGACGGCCTTTTTGTGGTAGATTCCCTTTACCTCTTCCTCTCTAAGTCAGGAAAACTGATTTTATTCAGCTTCCACCATTAAGTATTATTTTTCTCTGATGGATGAAGCACAGGCTGTTGTTGAAAAGGATTTCCCCAGTGACATCCTGCATTTAGCACCCCAGTCCTAGAATGTGATCGAAGTTATTAAAAGTCTATTAAGGTTAATTTTGCTAGATTCCTTGATCTTTTGTTTTCTTGCAGAGTATTCATTCAGAATCCCTGGAACCCTAACTATTATGTCAGTCATTTCCTAGGCAGCTAAAACCTACATAAGGTTTTTCTACAACATGAACCAGAAGTCTATCTAACACATCTCTACAAGTAACCTTATAGCCAAAATGGGAAGGACTTTGCCAAGTTCCAGAAGACAACTGAACTGAGCAAAGTATCCTTTTTGCCCTCCCTTTCATTCATTGACTTTTAGATTTTTCCCTAAGCCAGATAACAGAAGCTATAATTTTTATTTTCCCCTGGAAATTCTAATAGTGTTTACCCTGAGCAAAGTCCCTTTTAAGATTGGCAATTATTGTCATCTGAGAACTAGAAAAGTCATAAAGGAAAAAGCTTATCCTCACATTTAACTAAAGTAGGAAAATTTAAACTCAGTTATGTTTTATTTTGTTATAATGTTAACTTAATATCTGTTTCAATTGAATATTGCAACAATATTTTCCAGAGTGCTTTTCTAAGTTTGTGTAAATTACCATGTATTCAATATCTATATAAAATTGCAGAATGTAATTATTTCTCAATCTGATGTCAGGAGACTTCAGGAAAGAATAATGGAGCCTGGTAGGTTTTTTATGGATATAATTGTTAACAGGAAGTAGTTATATTCAACCCTAAAAATGATTGGAGACAACTGCTATTTGAGATTAAATTGTATGGGAATGTAAGTGGAAGGAATACTATGGAGAAAATTGGTTGGTGATGCAGCCCTAAGGGATATGCTCTGGTAACTGCAGATATAGTTCTGGATCATGAGAAAGGTGAGAGGATACTTAGCTGGATTCTCTAGAAATAAACTTCAGTTTTATACTTGGCTGGTTCTATTATAGAGCTGTGCATCATTGCAAACTTATACCTGGCATTAATACTCCAAATTAGGGAAGCATTTCTCTCTTATTTTAGTTATTTCCCTCATTTCTCCTGTTACAACAAATTTTCTATAGTCATGAAAGGCAAATCGGCAAAAGCTAAAATAATATAGGAGTTGAAGATACAGGTATGTAGAAATTTTAGACATTCAAACCATCAAGCAGATGACTGCTGAGTTTTGGTTATCAGTTGGAACAAATACCTATGATCTTGTTATCCCATACAGAAATCCATTCATTGGGATGTGTTTTCATGTAACATTTTTAGCATATAGAGAGGAAACATGTCCTAAAAGTGCATGAGTTAAAAGAATCTGAAATAACTTTTTGAATAATTGTTAATATGAGAGAAATGTCTAATTCATTTGAGCATGGTTATGATTATTAAATAAGCAACTAAACTGAATTGAAAAGATGTCTAAGATCCTCAGCATCTTATTCTGTAAAAGGGAGAAATGAAACTATTGAATTTAGGGGAAGTAAGAAGTATTTTTGATATGGGGGTTACAGGCTTCCCCTAGATAGCCCAAAACCCCAGATTGTGTGCCAGTCAGAGTTTACATAAAAGATTCAGTTTTTTCCTTGCATTCCTGCACTGTTAGGGAAGGTGACTTTGATCTAAGACGAAGATCCACCATGGCCTCTCCCCTCATTCTTGATGAGCACAGATAGGCACTTCTCAGCTCACTCCCAATAAGCATCTATTTTATATTCCAGATATCTGATCATCCTCTAAACTGAACAGTTCATCCCCTTTTGACTTTGAGGCATAGGACATAACCACATGACCCATCTCAGGTTCCAAAGACCCAGTAACATGCCATCATCATCCCATTTCTAGTCACGTAGGCCTTGTAGTCAAAAGGGTATAAAAAGCCTAGAGCACATCTTCTCTAGGTGGCAGCATTCCACCTGTTCTACATCCCTTAGCCATTCAACTTAACCATTTGACTTATATTGAAATGCATAAATCTCTTTTATTTTTAAGCTAGCTATTAGAGTCTGTCATTTTTAATAAGGGCAATCTCTCCAGATCCAGGGTTTTGCCTTAAAGCTCTCCCACAAATTATTAATTTTTGTATTTAATTTTAATTTTGAGAATTTTTGAATTTTAATTTTAAGATTGTTTTGAAACTGAAATAGCCATGCAAACATTCTTAATATTGTTTGGGGTTTATAATAAGATTCAATTAAAATTTTACTTAGTGTTAGCTGGCATTTTATTTCTTTTCCACAAATGATGAGCAGGGCAATTTCCAGGTTTACAAATCTTGATAAACCTGTGATGTGGATTTTTGAACTTGTATATTTCTATAGTTTGTATCTATTTGAGTGTAAATACAGGTATGTATCTATTTTTGCTATACAATTACTTCGGTAGAGTAAGGCAAATTATATTTTCTGATCAAGTTTCATTAAAATACATATATTTGTACTTGGTATAAATTGATTTTAACAGAAATAATAAGATGTTAAAAACTGGCTAATCTTGTTAAAAGTACCAGTGTCAAATAATTTTTAAGGACTGATAATATTTCAATCAGGCCAAAATTACTGAATGTCTGCTGTGACTGACAGCATAATTTAATCCTATGTGTAAATATGAGCAAATATCTGAAGAGTCAATCAGCTCCTATTGGAGAACTTGGTAATAGATTTCTTATGTTTTCTTTTCTAGCAATAAAACTTTTCCAATAAGACTTCTACAAAAGAAGGACATTGAAGCCTACATCCATACTCATAGGACTTGGTAGAATTTGGGAAATCATATAGTTCTCATCATTAAGATTTTGCTGAATGACACATGTAAAATCCAGTGGAATTGCTCCTTGGCTATTAGAGGGAGGCTTGAGGAGGGGACAGAAAGAATATGAATCATGTAATCATAGAAAAAATTTTCTAAATTAATTAAATAATAATTTTCAAATTTAAAAAAAATTGCTGAAGGCAGATTGCCTGTCTTCTGACTAACATATGGGTAGTGGGCATTCCAATAGTCCATACTTATGCCCCTCATCTCCTACCTTTAGTAGCAGAAGGTCAGATTGAAGGGTTCCAGGGATAAACAAATCATGAATTTATTTTATTATTCATATTATTATGAATATAGTATTAGAGATGTATTCAAAAGATGACTCTAATGAGCAAAGTGCTCATGGAGCAGTCATTCTCATTCTTACCTGAGTACCTGGCTATATTATTGTGGCCATCTGTTCCTTTTCCTTGTCATTATTATATTAAAACTTCTAATGTACGCACTGTGTGATGGACATCCTGCAACCCCCATTTCTTCAATCCCCAATAAAATCAGTTCATCTGAATCACTCTCTTTCAGACTATCTGAGGAGGAAGAGCTGACCTGCTGACATTCTGAGAGTACAATAAAGTTTTGTGTTCCTTGTATCTCGCTCTCTGTTCCTTCTATGTCTCATTCTCTCTAGCCCATAAGCTTAACCCATTACTTTCCAGCTTCCAGCCTCCCTCCATAGATTATTCAAAACCACAGAAGATATGTATAAGCTGGATCTCTACACAGATTCTCTTGGGCACACTGCCCTTTGTCATTTTGTTTTGGTCTATGGCAAAATTTGCTCTGACCAAAAATGAGCTTGGTTTGTAGAACCCCCTAATTTACCTCTGTCCCTTGGGAACTTGCCTTCAGAGAACTTCCAGACTTACCTTTCTCTTAGGCTGAACAATGGATCATTAAACATCCATTAAGCACCCTGAATAGCAGTGATAGAAATACCTCACATCTCAAGGACCCTTTTTATCTTCTCTAGCCTCAGGCTACAGTCTCTTTCCAAAACCTGCTAGTAACCAGTCAGTGTGTGTTTCCTCTCCTTCATTTCCCAGTGTATAGGAACCAAGTTCATCAACTCATTGGAAAATTCTCTTTGGAGGTACATTTTTCTGTAGACAGTGTTCCCAAAGTGCCAGAGATTAACTCTGTGTAGTGGCTGGTCAGAGGGTTGTCTTCCTTGTCCTGATTAAAGACTTGTTCTTTCTAACTACTTTGGTGGTTCTATGTTTTTCAAGGTTGACATATTTGGAGGCCACAGTGAGATTTCTAGTTGTTGCTGCCTAAGCCACCTGCTAAATGGGACATTAGAAACCAACAAGGCATTTACCCACCTTCTCTAACATTAGAATGATCTGCTTGAAGAATGTCTCCCAAAACACACTGACTGCCACTAGAATGAGGAATGAACCCAACAGAAGAGAGAGATGATTACTTACCATGCAAAGAGATTCAGAGATATTTTTCAGGTTCAGCTGCAGTAAATTGCCAATAATGGGAAGAGGAACAGGACCGGGGGGAAGCTTTCCCTTTCCAAAGCCTTTTTTCCATACCAAAATGAGAAGAAGACATGAGATACAAAGCAGTAGTCCAAGAACACTGACCACAGATGGATCCATTGAAGTCCTTACTTACTACTATTGCAAAAGAAGATGTTGAATAGAGATGTGAAGAGGATTACAAATAGGAGGTCAATCAGCTAATAAGTCTTCGATCCTGAATAAGCTTCCAATCAACTTGACTCTTCCAATAAGCTTTATAGAGAACACTACCCTGGGTTCTATAGCAGTGTACTTTAAAGTATCAGGAGCCCTTAAATGTGTTCTTTCAAATTTTACTGATTCAAAGTGCCTCTTAAATACCACAGTTATTTCCCAATATGGACACTACTCCCCATAGGATCAATACTTTTAACAAATAAAACTAGATGACAGTTTTGATAACACCAGGACCTTGACAGTGAAATCATCTCCCATATCACCTTACCATGCTGCTGAGAGGATATTTCTTAATCTGCTCCAAGACTGAGGACCCTTTTAAAACATACATTATACAACCCATACATTATAATTATAGGTTTGGTGCATAATTACTAAACGCTTTTATGAATTCAGTGATGCTTTTAAGCTAATTTGCATTTGATGAATCATAATATACATATGGCTTTGAAAAATATGTATATAAAGATGCATATGTAAAACAATATTCTTTCAGTTGTAACTAGAAAATCAATAATTAATAGCTTAATCAATGGTCGAAGCATGATTTTAGAATTTAAGAAATGTAATTGATTTATAATAAGAATTTAGTCTCAGGCAAAATTCTGTTTATGTAAGCAGAATAAGAATATAGTGCCAGGATAATACCTGAAGTATAATTTTAATATGTATATTGTTATAGTAATTTTAAGTGTGTTAGCACATTAATCATAATGAGTTACTATGTTAATCTTAGATTAGTGTGACTCTATTTTGTAATATACTTTATAGCAAACTCATTCATGTAAGAGGTTATAGGAATCAGAAGGTCACCCAAAGATCATAGAGGAGGAATCTTTAGAAGGCTGGAGCATTGCAATCCAAGGGCTCTTGGAGGATTCGTGAGGATTATGATGTACTATGACAAAATAACCTGTAAAGAAGACAGGTGAAAAGTGTTCTGATCTGTCCATGGTCTATAAATCACTATTACTCACATTAAGAGTGCCCCCTAAAAGTCATTATCCTACTCTGTAAGTTCCTCTTTTTACCTTTAAAACCCTGTTAATGTCAGGAGTCTGAGTCTCAGGTTTGGAACTGAGAGGAAACCTGTAGATCCTGGCCATGTGATTTCTCTATCACAATAAAGCCATATCTTAACCCAGAAGGGTCTCCCAACATCTTGTTTTCCTACAATACACAGGACTTCTTTTGGTACATCAAATATCTTTCAAAATGACAATGCTTGGGGTGCATGATGATCCATGGGCCACTTGCAATTACTCCATGACCTACAGGTTTGGAAACAATGATCTTTAGTAATTTTCAGTAGTGAACACAGCTAATAATAATAACTGTCCTTCCCTAAGAAAAATGTTCTTTGAGTTCAAGGATTATTTCTCTGAATGATAAAAGTATTTTTTATAAGTGCTGACTTTAAAAGGTGCTAGCTGAAACTAGTAGCCAATAGAAGGAGAAAGAAATTTAGTCTCAAACCCCACCCCCCATCAATTTGATCCTAAATTTTTAAATGCTGATAGAATATAGTAATCAAATGCCTACTGAATTCATAAATGGAAAGAAATTTAACACTGGCAATTTTCATACCTTTGAGGGAACAAGAGAGCATATAGCAAACTTTAAGTTTAATGTGCATTATTAACATTTTCCCCATCAGTTTCTTAAGTTTAGAAAATCAAAAACAAAACATATCACACCATTTGTAGCAATTGCCTTTCTGAGGCATAAATGCTCACACTAGAAATTGAAGAATCAGCTCTCATATGCAGGTGAAAACTGGATCCACAATGCTCTTAGTTATATACTATATAACCTCTAACATCCTTTCCAGTTATAACCATCTGTGATTCTCTTTCTTAATCCATTCTCTGATACTTTATAAGAAATTTCAGAGAGAGTTACAGAATGGAAGACAAGAAGTAGAGACTACACCAAAAAAAACTAGACAGACCATAAAAAGACATCTCTTCTGACACAAACCCAACTTAGACTGGTAGAAGGGTTTACTTTTAGGACTAGAATGCAATGAGACCCTTGTGGGCAATCAAATATTTAACAAAGAATTTGACTCAAACTTAAAAAAAGAATAAATATGGAGATAACATTAATGTGTGAGAGAGTCCTTTCATCTCCAGATAACTCATAGCAACAATGCCCATTGACTTTCCAATCAATGAGAGTTCTATGGTAAGTGGACTAGAAACAGGAAAAATATACGTAGGTACTCCAAAGTGGAAAGTGAGATCTCCCAGGCATGCCAAAAGCAGGCTCACCAAATATCCACATGCTCCCTGAACTGATTCTTTTTGGCAAACACCCCATTACATCTTCTCTGCCCGTGCCTACCTCCATTTAAATATGTTACTGTCTTCAACAAATAAGCTATGAAATGTTCTAAAGATTGCCTGTATCCTCAAACCATTACACTCTTCTAAGGTCTCAGAGCTTAAGTACTGTTTTAAGTACTGTCAGCACTCTTTCTCAAAACAGTAGGATTCAGATGCAGATCTTCAACAATCTTGCATATTATATGAGGAAATTATAGCTGATACAAATACAGGTATATAAATTCAACAAATGTCATTTACAAACTTTGCTTAGTATTTTATAAGGGCTTATCCCAACCCAAAGACAAAAAAAGGAAAGAAAAGAAAATTCCTTTTTCTGAAAGAAACATAAGTACAGAGCTTTGTAGTTCATTCATGCCTCTTCATGAAGGGAGTTAGGATGGAGGTTTGACTAATGGACACCTCTTCATTCTCAAGTTTGGATACCAATAATAATATCAGTTTGTAATATAAGTCCTGGAGGTCTGGGCCTCTTCACCTTCTTCCTCTTTTGTTAAAGGCTACTCCTCTCTCCTATGATTCACAAAATCAATTTAATCTTGTAAAATTAAAAAACAATGGGCAACTCAAATTTTCCCCACGGATCCCTAAATTACATAAGGAATCCAATCAAGATCTCCAGGTATGCTCTTACACTGAGGGAACACCAAAATTGTCTAGGTCTCTGAAGTAGCCTAAGACATTCAACATTTTCTCCAGGTAACAATGAATCAAGTAGGGAGCCATAAAAGGATTGCTTTACCACTGTGAGAGCCCAATTGAGGTTATATAAAACATTCTGTAATGGATCCAATCAGCTCATCTGGGATTTTTTTCTAGCGCCATTCTTTAGCACAGGTGTAGACAGTAGACATTAGAAGAAATCTCACCCAGGGTAGAGCTTGGCAAAGGAAGACTGGCTATAGAACAAAGAAGTTTGGAATTAAACATTTATAAAGCATAATTGCAAAATACAGAATTCAATAGTTTATTGTTGTAATCCATTGAAGTTCAATGAACCCAAAATTGATTACCTTATAAGACCTGGAGGGAAAAAAGTTATTGGGAGGAAAGGAATAAACATTTATATCATACTTACTAGAAACCAGGCACAATATTATAATAACTAAATTAAACTCCTGTCCTTGATTTCCATAGAGTTTATTAATATTTAATTGAATAAGAGAAGGCAGACACATTGAGAGAAAAATTTATTCTAACTAGCCATGTGAATGTTCTATGCATGGCTCCCTCTGCTACCTTCCTTTTACATAATGCCTGAGCAAATAGAGTCAGCCCACTTCCTGGAACTCCCTCTTCTATTCCTTCTTTTTTACCCCATATCAATATCCCAATCCTTTCTGGCCAAGGATTACTGCCTAGGTTACTGCCCTGTAACCTACCCTCTGTGGCACGATATAGGCAGGGCACCAATGTGTGTTCTCAGGAGAGGGCTCCCCTGATGCAATTCCCCTCTTTGATTCTTTGGGAGACGAGCATGTTAAATCTCCTCATTTGGGTTTTTTAGGAGATTAACATGTCAGGTCTCCCCAATGAATCATTCCACATATGTAGGCTACACCTCTAATGATTCTTTTACTAAAGGTGAATAAAGTATTGCACCTTGATCCAGGACAATTCTCAGGGACTTATGGGAAAAACACTATCCACATCTAGAGAAAGAACTGTGGGAGGAGAAACAAAGAAGAAAAACATTTCCTTGATCACATGGTGATTAATTAATGGGGATATGATTGGATATATAGACTCTAAATGATTACTCTATTGCAAATATTAATAATATAGAAATAGGTCTTGATCAATGATTCCTGTAAAACCCAGGTGAATTGTTCCTAGGTTATGGGAGATGGGGAAGGAAGAGGGGAGGGAAAGAATACAAATCATGTAACCATGAAAAAATATTCTAAATTAATTAAATAAATAATTTAAAATTAAATGAAATTAAAAAGAAACCATAAAATATTGCATTTTACAAAGAGGGAATTACAACAATTTGAGGGTAAGATGGAAAGAAAACAAAAAGGAGAAAGAAAACTCAAAAAAAGATTGATAGACACATTGACAAAAAAGGTAATTAGGGGGCACTCCCCTTTGGCATAACAGTTTATATTCAGAATAAATAATATGCTCAATCCCCTTCAGTTCAGTTCATTATATCCCAAAGTTCACTCTAGATCTTTTGAGGAAGTCTGTGGTTTCTGTAAGCATCCTTATAATATTTTCTCCAAGAGATTCACTTTCTTGATTTGGGATATTGGTGATTTTCTTCTCCTAAAATTACTTTAAAAGATCTTAAACTTTGGAATTTAGGATAATTATACAATCTCCTGATTGAACCTACACTAGAATCACTCCAGGATACATGGCTGAGTTATAGGGCATATGAATCAGTTCTCAAAAGAAAACCAAAAACCAAAAAAAACCCAAATAAAAGAGAAAAGATTCAATCCTTGATAAAAAAAAATATCAAAATCCTACTCGCATAAAATTACAAGTAAAAGAATAAAACCACAACAGAGATTTTAATCAAGGACAATTTGGATGTAGTGAACTTTAAATTAATATTCAACTAGAAGTGATTAACTATCAGGTTTTAAAATAATTGTGCAAATTTTATAAGTATAGTATTTAATTAAGTTATAAAATTCATTTTAAATTATGAATGATGTATAAACTTCATAACCTAACATATGACATGCAATTTGTATTAAAAATATAATTATGGGTAAAAACAAAGTATAAAAATTGGCCCTATTATAACAGAAACAAGGAGGAATAGTAATTATTGAAGAGTGACGGTTTGTGCCAACTCAAACTCAGAAAAATGGAAAAAATAAATAAGGAGCTAATGTTAATTTTGTAACTTACAGAAATCTGGCTCAATTTAAGTCAGTGATTCCCAAAGCGGACACCACCACCCCCTGGTGGGTGCTGCAGCAATCCAGGGAGGCGGTGATGGCCACAGGTGCATTTATCTTTCCTATTAATTGCTATTAAAATTTTTAAAAATTAATTTCCAGGGGCGCTAAGTAATATTTTTTCTGGAAAGGGGGCGGTAGGCCAAAAAAGTTTGGGAACCACTGATTTAAGTAGTTATCTCTGTTTCAAATAATATTACAAAATGCAACAAATAATAATTATTGTGACAACTTAAATCTAAGCTTTAAGGTACTAGATCCTAGTCAAATTATACCTCCTGTGTTCACTGTTTAACTAGTCCTTAAAGGTTAATCGAATAGATTAGAATTGAGATCAAAAAGTAATAATTTAATCTATTAGGGAAAAGGCAGTTCAAATATTATTAATTTGTTATTGTAAAATGCTATTTAAAATTAACATGCATTAAAACACAAGAAATTTATTTGTATTCTCATATTTGTGATTTGTAATAATGCATTCAAATCCAGAATATAAAATTATAATAAAATGTATAACCCACATAATAATTTGGTATCATAGTTAATATGTACTTGATTGTGATGGCATTAATATTATTATAATGTCCTTTACTTTGTAGTGAGGTTGATGCAATTATAATTAATTGCACTATTAGCAAGCATGTTAATAGTATAACAGTGTAAATGAAGAATGCATTTAACTAGAAAAAATTGATCATCCCAGTAATCATATAGGACCTGGAATAAGACTACTAATTGCAAATGCAAGAATATTCCAACGTACCTGATTGAAAATTCTGAAGGTTTAAATCAACATCCATTTAGGAGTAATTTTATATCAAGATCAAAACATGTAAATCTTACAAGTACATTAATTTAAATAATCAAAGAGGATCAGAAAAAGAAGCTGCAACTGAGAAAAAGATTTTTTGTTACTTCTAAAAACTTAGAACTTCTAACAAACTTATTAACCCTTTCCCTACAGTAAATTTAAAAACTAAAGGGTTAATTAGGAGCCTCATTGAATTTTGATATGATATGGAAAAGAATACTACAGACAAAGCAACTACAAATATTGGGATTTTAACAAAATTGTTATTGAATGTTATCAAAACATGTATCTTACTTTACAGAAATTGAAAATATGTGTCTAAATACAAACTATATGTAAAAGCTGTTTGTTAGAAATTTATCATGTTTAACTGCAATGTTATATGATTTGTATTGTGAACTGAAAGTTTAAAGTAAATTGACTATCACAATGAGTTAAGTTACTGACCAGCCCCTGTCTTAACCCTCTTTGGTCACGATAACATTAATGAAAACTTAACTCCATGCAAAGTTATAACTCTTTTTCTATATTATTGGGAAGAATTGCTAGATAGTTTAAACATTTAGAAATCATTGAAAGAAAAAATTGTTTATCATGATTACTAAAATTAGAATTTTTCATTGTATATGTAAATCTTGGAAACCTTTCAAATACTGTTGGTGAAAATTACTGTTTAAGGTAAAAAGTCATTGGAATTGCAACTGATATTACTTATTTTGAATTCAAGTATACTTGTCTGATAGATCATTGAATTGGATTCACCATTCAAAAGAAAGATATGACTGATAGATAATCCCTGACTCTTACCTGAAGTCAAACAATGTTGTAATCCCTTCCCTCCTTTTGCTATAATCAAAGCAAAGTGTTATGATAATTAGAACCCCAGAAATTTGAATGTGTATAGCAAGGAAATAAGTTCCACTGTTTACTTAAGAAACTGTATCCCACGTCAGGTTTTTGTTTCAATGAAAGTTAGTATGAACCTCTTATAAATTATTTTACTTATATAATCTCTGAACATGAATTGAAATAACTAATTACAGATACAAAGAAACAAACAATACCCCAGAATCATAATATGGGGGTCGAGGTTTTGTTTGATCTATTCAGAAGATGAACATCTACAGCAGAAAACATCTCAGGAACAGATGGGACTCATGAAACAATCCAGATAACACCAAAGATTCCAGTCACCAAGACCCACAAATTGGAAATGAGCCAGAAGAACAACTCACATAAAAGAACTATCCCTGGAGGTGGTGAGCCTCCTCTAGGCTGATCAAATCTTATCTATGTGAATCAACTACTTTCAAAATGATGTTCATCCTTGTATTCTGATATTGGGTGTAACTAATCCAGTAACAAATGTAATTTTCAAAGTCCCTTTTCCTGCTCAGGAGGTATATTAACCAATTGTCTTAGCCCTTCTGATTCTTTTACCACTGTATTTGTCATTAAACAGCTGCCTTTTATTATGCTTCCTGTTAATATCTCTTCTGATTGGTATGATGATACTGGTATATATGTCTTACAATTAATTTTGGACAGTTTGAGCCCTCAAAAATGTTTTATTGCATCCCTGATACTAGGGATCACTGCCCTGATCACTATTTTTACATCTGTAGAGACTTCCATGGCTGTACTCGTACGAGAGATTCATACAGCTCAACTTGTAGATGCCCTCTCAAAAAATATTTCCCTTGCTCTTCTGACCCAAGAAAATATTGATAAGGGATTGGAAGCTCCAGTCAATGTTCTTGAAGAAGCTGTTTTATATATTGGAAATCAATTGCAAAACATAAAAGTCAAGTTTAAATCTTATTTGAGATTTAAAATCTTATTTACAATCAGACAGATGTTCCTTGGGAGAATATACAGCAGCATATTCTTGGCATATGGAATCATTCAGATTCCTCCACTGATCTTTAAACACTACATGAGCAAATTATGCATATCAGTCATTTGACCTCCTCCTCATATTCGGTATCCAATATAGCATCACCATATTTTGAGAGTATTTTCTCCTACATCTCTCATAACACTTTGATTTATACACTCAGTGCTGGTGCGTTTGCCTTTTTCTTATTCCTTATAATTCTGTTTTGCTTTCCAATTATCATCAAATCACTCAGTTCTACAGGTAGGCAAATTCGAATTGAATTAAAGTCTCCTTAATTTAAAAAAAAATGGTGAGATATTGAAAAACCATTGAGAGAAACAGGGTCTCTAATAGATATTTTATCTGGACCCCATCAAAAGATCAACGCAGAGGGGGCAGCTGGGTTGCTCAGTGGAGTGAGAGTCAGGCCTAGAGACAGGAGGTCCTAGGTTCAAACACGGCCTCAGCCACTTCCAGCTGTGTGACCCTGGGCAAGTCACTTGACCCCCATTGCCCACCCTTACCACTCTTCCACCTATGAGAAAATACACCGAAGTACAAGGGTTTAAAAAAAAAAATTACTAACTATCAATCATTTGACAAAACACTGCGCTAGGCCACCTGAATACAATGATGAAAAATGATGCTATCCTGGCTTCAATCAATCCATCAATAAACATTTATAAAAAAAAAAAAAAAAAAAAGATCAACGCAGACAGGCAAGGCGGTGTGTTTTGATCTTTCTTCCCTGCAAGTCAGGATGCAGACTGGATGGTTTTATCCAAGATAAAAATCTGGACTCCTCTCCTTTGATTCCTTTTATGATCCACAGCTTTTCTTATTGGAAAGCATTATAATAATTTTCTAATTATTAATAATATAACTTTCTAGGATAGCTTTAAGTTTTTAGTCAACCAGCACTTAATGAATTAAAAGCCTTTTTTCGCTCAGCAGAGGACAACTGCAGTTGTGGGTATATCTCTCTTACTGCTCCTGATGTCCCATGGTCATGGAGTGGCAGGCTCAGGCAAAATTCCACTTTAGATAAAATGAGGCTCATTTTTAACCTTGGAAAGTTTCTCATTCAGCCTTAATCTTCACGGGGGAAAATTTTGTAAAACCATATACCAATAATGACGTAATTCTGTAACTTTGGCATGTCTGCACAGCTGTAAAACCCCATTGTGCTTTATGAGAAATGATTCTTTTGAAAATTATATAAAAAAAGATAGCTCAGCTTTTTGGAGCAGCCATGAGCTAAGGGTCAGCCTCCAGTATCTGCTTCATTCTTTCTCACCTAAACCGTGTGCCTCTCAGACCTAAGAAGCTGTTGGATAGCTTTCAACAAATCACTTAACCCTGTTTGCTTCATTTTCCTTATGTGGAAAATGAGCGGGAGAAGAAACAATCTAGTATCTTTGCCAAGAACATCCTAAATGGGTCATGAATATTTGGATATAACTGAAATGATTGAACAACAAATACACAACTATTATATAAATATAAGCTATTGTATTTTCCTCTTAGTTTACTAAACTAATAAGTCCTATTATTCTATAAGAATTTAGTGAGATAAACAAGATTTATTAGTTTAGCAAATGAGGAAGGAAAAAATGATCAATTTAGAGAATTATTTATATAAAGGATGTCCATGTACATTTTCTCATTTTGTCTTCATTAATTGTGATATAGGTAGTACATTATTAGCATCATTTTACTAATAAAGAAATTGAGAAGATTTGTCCTTGACCATGAGATGTTGATATAAAGGAAAAGTCATCATTATGGTCAGAAATTGAAAACATAACAAATACTCAGTGGACTAAAGATGAGAAAGATAAAAACAGAAATACCAGGCAAGTGAGAGAGAACATAATTCAAGTCAGCCAGGGCCTACTTTTGCTGAATCATAAAAGGCCTTTCTTGTTTTCATTTTTTAGTTCATTTTTGGGAGGTAACATCCATAATTTATTCTTCAATATTAAATCTGTACCTCTGTGTAATGTTCCCCCCTTAGTTCTACTCATTTCACTGTTAATTCTTCTGGATACTTTTTTCCAAGTTTTTTTTTTTTAATTAGCCTGCTCATCATTTCTTAAGGCATGGTAGTATTCCATTACAATTCATATGCCACAATTTGTTTAGTCATGACCTAATCAATAGGCATCCCCTCAATTTCCAGTTTTTTGTCACCACAAGGGAAGCTGCAATAAATATTTCAAAAAGGAGGTTCTTGCCCTTTTTTCCTAGTCTCCTTGGGAAACAGACACAACAATATTGCTGGGCCTAAGGGTATTAACACTGTTCTGTAATTCTGGGTATAATTCCAAATTGTTTTTCAAAATGGTTGGCTCAATTCATAGCTCCACCAACAGTATATTAGTGTCCCCATTTTTCCACATCCCCTCCAACACTATTACTTTGCCTTTTAGTCATTTCAGCCAACATAAGTGCAAGAGGATATCTCAGAATTGTTTTCTTTTGCACTTTTTTAAAATCAGTAGTTATTTAGGGCATGTTTTCATATACCCATATATGGTTTTGATTTCTTTATCTGAAAATTGTCTATTCATATCTTTGGTCCCTCTGTCAATTATACGGATGGCTCTTATTCTTTTAAGTTTGACAACATTCTCTACATATTTTAAATGTAAGACCTCTCTATTTGAGAGGCTGTCTACAAAATTTTTTACTAATTTCCTTCTTTTCTTCTAATCTTGGAAACATTTATTTTGTCTACCCAAAACCTTTTAAATTTAATATAATGAAACTTATTCATTTTACAGTTCACAATGCTCTCTCTCTCTCGTTGACTCAAAATATCCTCTCTCCTCTCCATGAATCTGATAAGTAATATGTTCTCCGTTTTAACTTACCTATGATGTTTCCTTTTCTGTCTAGAATCTAGATCAGTGGTTCCCAAACTTTTTTGGCCTACCGCCCCCTTTCCAGAAAAAATATTACTTAGCCCCCTGGAAAATAATTTTTAAAATTTTAATAGCAATTAATAGGAAAGATAAATGCACCTGTGGCCATCACCGCCCCTCTAGATTGCTGCAGCACCCACCAAGGGGCGGTAGCACCCACGTTGGTAATCACTGATCTAGATCATCTATCCATTTTGATCTTATTTTAATGGTTGGTATAATATAATATTTTAGTGTTTGGTCTATACCTAGTGTGAGAATTTATTTACATATATATTATATTATGTGTATATATTATATCAAGGTCCTGAATTGTAAAGGCTATGTAAGGATGAAATGCTGAGCCAGATCTCAAGACCTGACTCCATTCAGTCTATAGATTTTTGAATTCTCTTTTTCCTGAGGAATATGGTCCTTCACACAATGGCTGACAGGAAAAGTTTCTTAACTCTTCCTGCAGGCATGCAAAACTTCACCTGTCAAAATGTGGCTCTCATAATGGATGTTAACTGACAACTAGGTTAGTTAAATTGATCAAATTCAATTCTAATAATAACATGGAGAAACAGGACTAATATTACATTGCTAGACCAGCTGTGAATTGTTTCTGAGAAGACAAGATGGAAATATACATTAAGAGCTGTAAAGCTTTTCATGCTCATTGACCTAAGGATTCCATTAGTAGAATTGGCCCTGAAGGGCATGAGAATAAAAAAGTCGTGTGTGTATGAAAATATTCATGGAAGCTTTGTTTTTGTTGAAAGACTGACTAGAAATAACACAAATGTGATGACTGGGAGAAATGTAACGGATTTTATTATTCAAAATGATAAATATTGTAAATATGAAGTTCTGCCACCACAACTACTAGCAGACAAGTCACCTCCCCCTGTGGCAGCAACCAGGGACCCCATTAACCTACTTGACTTACCTGTTACTGGGGGTTGATAGCAAATCTCTTATCACCAGCTTAATTTCATCCATTTTAAGGCAAATTTTCTAACTTTGTGCATCTATTAGCTGCCACTTACCCTTTTCTGCAATTAGCATCAACAGAAGAATTGTGTATATGCTCAATAAGATATATCACATGGTAAAACAAAGGACTCAATGTCCTAAACACTGTGGGATGTACTTTTACTTATTTTTTCCCCATTTAACAGAGGGTGATTTGTAAGCACTTACAATGGATGATGACTAGGTCTACATGGGTTCCTCAAAAATAGATTTTGTTGCTCTAAGCTAACTTCTTTTTTTGGCAGTATTATCAGAATAGTAGATCTAAGCAATGTTTGTACCCAATGATAAAGGTTTCTGCAAAGTAACCGACAATTTATCTCATGATATATTCATAGAGAAGGTGGAGAATATACAGGTCAAGCTACCAGAAGACATGTTTGTAGGAATCCCAGGCTACATAAACTTCTCATCATTGTCCACTAAAAGGACACTTGTATAGGTGTCTTAGACTTAGAAGATCTGGATCTCTGGCCAAGAAGAAGAAATGAGAAAGTGACCAATGGGAATGTAACTGGAGTGATAAATCTTTGAAAATAAAAGACATATCTGAAGGGCAAACGATGTCAGCAAATTCTAAAGGCTAGATATATGTGAGACACAGCTCTCTTCTCCCTTTAGAATTCTTCCACTCCATAATCATTTTTTTCTTCCTCTTCTCTTTTTCTCTCTGTCTTTTCATTTTTGTCTCAGTTTTTTTTCTTCCTTTTTAGGTGGCTGTTAAATAAAACGTGAAAGTGTGCAGTTTCAAGCCTAAAAAAATGACAAATGTCTTCTACACCACTCATTACATGCCAGTGCTGATAATACATGTATAACCCTTATGGAAAAATCCAACTGCCTAGTGAACATTGGGCCATATTGCTTGTTAGCTGGAAATAGTGCGTAGTCATGAGAGGGTCATCACGGAATCTTGTAGGAAACAATTTGAATTATTATTGTTGACCTCACTGAAAAACTTCTCAAGTCATAATCAACCCCCTTCAAGACATTTACAACAGAGAAGATGCACATAAGCCTGCAGCCCAAGTCATAGAAGGCTAAAAAGGCTAAAATTTCATTCTATGTCTTAGGCTGCCAGCCAGAAGCAAGGCTATCAAAGCACACTTCATGGCTTTGGTTCAGTATCCCCAACTTCCTGAGAAGCTGAGCTTTTATTTCATAGCAAGGTGCTAAAGTGACTACAACAGTGGATCTAACACTGAAGCTGGAATCAAGAAGATCTGAGGCAAAATCCAGTCTGATATTTAATATCCACTGGAACTAAGGGTACTCACTTCACCAAGTTTCCTCATCCATAAAATGAGGATAAGAATAGCACCTATCTACCAAGGTTGTTGTGAGGATAAAATAAGATAATCTTTGTAAAGTATTTTGTAAACTTCAAATCACTACATAAACACTATTATTATTATTATTATTATTATTATTATTATTATTATTATTATTATTATGCATCTAAAGCTTTGAGAATACCAAAATTGGGGAACATGAACAATGCTGTGAATGAAATTCTGAAGCAGAAAAGTCAGTGCTAGTCTGGGTCTTCATGCCACTCAAAACTCTGCAGACAGGACATTTGTTAATGTCCTCATACAGACACAGAAATGTGAGGTCCAGAGAGGCAATAATTTAACTGAGGACACAAAACTAATAAATGCTGGACCCTTTACTCTAAGCCTAACACCAGGTCCAGTGCCTTTTCTACTACCCCAGGGTACCTTTCAAAGCCTTTGAGATCTAGAGGTCAGATCTCAGAACCTGCTGGTTCCCCCAGAGCTGGACTTTCTTTCAGCCAGGCACACTTCAGATTGATTGAAAGCCTGTCTTGGTGCTCCCATGGAGGGATCTGTAGGAAAACCTTCTCCTGCATGACCTAACAGAGGCTGAAGGTCCTGCCTTGTTGCCGGACCTACTCATTTCTCAAATTAAATAACCCCTTTTCCTCCTTCGATGGACCATGGACATTTTAAGAGGGATGGAAGGCATTTTCTCCTACTACTCTGCAATGCCAATTATAGCAGGGGATGATCCTTTTTATATAATGGATGTCATCCACATCTACAAGCACCCAGGTACTGCTGGAGCAGGAAGCCCTGATGATCACCACAATGAATTAAAATACAGTCTAGACAATCTATGAGGTACCTACCTACCTCCTCTAACATGCCATAACTCATAAGTATGATCTGCTTGAAGAATGTCTCCTAAAACACACTGATTAGAATAGAGAATGAAGCCAAGAGAAGAGAGAGATGCTTATTTACTATGCAAAGAGATTCAGGGATGTTCTTCTGGTCTAGCTGCAGGGTATTGCCAATAGTGGAGAAAGGAACAGAAACAAGTAGAAAGTTGGGAAACAATGACTTATGATAAATTTTCGATGGCAATCTCAGCTAATAAGAACAATTTGAGATGGGGGAGGATACCTTTCTCAAGAATGAGAGAACTCTGAAACTTAGCTTAAAATTAAAAAAGAGAAATTTATTAATTACATAGAATTATTAGCCAGCAAGACAGTATGAGTAGAACAGCCCTGGGGGGTTGCTCTCCAAGACATAGTACGGCAGCATGAGCGCAAGAACTATAAGAATTGCTCCCCAGATGCTTTGGTTCAGGGGTTTTTAAATTCTTTACAATAGTGAGTACAAGAGGTTATTTCATGGTGTGGACTTGACTCTAGAGTCAAAAGCACTTAGGTATTTGGTGGGGTAAGGGGTCTGCCTGAGACCCTCAGGCTATCAAGGTGTGGCCTAGAGGTGTATCTCTTTGTCTATCTCAACCTAAAGGACATCCAAGGATAATAGTCTTTATAGTAGCTATCAGATGTTCTTTGGCTTGGGAGTCACAAAGACAGAAAGGGGAAGGGAATTTCTCTGTCTAATACAGTACTCATGCTATCTCTGTACTATGCCCATGTCAAACTCTTGTTCTCTGAGAGAAATGGTCCTCCAGTTCATGGCTAATTTTTTTTGAATGGCAAAAGTATCCCTTTTGAAATGCCACCTCTTAAAGATGTTAGCTGGAACCAGTAGCCAAAAGAAGAAAAAAGAACTCTAGTCTCAAAATTTTCCTTAATTGGTTTGATGCCGACTCTTTACATGGAGGCAGGATGAAGTTATCAAGTGCCTGCTACACACATAACAAAGATTGCTGTAACATTGGTGATTTCTGTAGGTTGGAGGTAGGGATGTGCTGATAAAATGTTTAATACCCAGATCTCGAAGGGGGGAAATATACATAACAAACTTTAAAAGTTTAATGTGCATTACTAATATTTTCTCTTTCATTTTCTTCAGTCTAGATAATCAACAACAAAACAAACCACATCCTTATTGATAGCATTTGCTTTTCTGAGGCATAAATGCTCACTCTGGAAATTTAAGAATCAGATCTCAAACTGGTACAAGTTGGATCCAGCACACTCTTGGTCCTACACTAAATAACCTCTAAGGTTCTTTCCAGTTATAACCTTCTGTGATTCTCCCTCTAAATCTGTTCCCTGATACTTTATAAGAAATTTCACTGGAAATACCAGGTAGGTAAAGAATGGTGGATAGAAGTAGAGACTACACCGAACTTGGACACAGAGAATGAAGAATGCTGTTCTGGACCAGATCTAACTCAGACCATTAAAAGAGTCCTGGTTTAGGACTATAACAAGCAAAAAATGAAATGACTGAAGTAACAAAGGTTTGTTTGATCTTCTGAGCACAGCTATTTTTTAAATAATGCATGCCACTTGCCCAACAAATCAGGTCCAGACCCCTTCTTCAATTTAGGGCTGGACTCTAATACAATGTTAGGTAATCTGATTTATAAGTGGATGAAAGATTACCGATTTTTCAAGTTGGGAGGGGGAGAGTGAAGAAGTGCAATTATCTGAATTCAGGAAAAGAGGTATTCTACTTCTCCCCCTTTATATCAATAAACAATGAAAGGAACATGGAAACTATAATTGATTGATCATTATGGGGCCAGTTTTCAGATGAGACATATGGGTTGCTTGAGATGTACAATTATGAGAAAACTCCTTACCTTAATCTTAGGATCTGACTGTTATTTCCACTCAATAAAAACCTAGATCCTTGTTAGCTCTAAACAACAGGTACAAATGGTCTCATTTCCCAGACACATAGAACTCAGTTCAAACAGTGCAATGAAGCTTTTTTCCCAATTCCTGGAATTTGGACTAGTCCCATAACTGAATAGAAAGGAATTAAGCTAGCTCCAGAATTGAGTCCCAAGACAGTCACTGTGGCTCACTTAATTCCCACATGCTGGCCTATTTGTTTCAATTTCTTTAATTTTCCTACAGGACTAGCATTCAATGAGACATTTGTGACCCATAGAATATTTAACAAAGATTTTGACTCAAATGTAGGAAAAGAATAAGGATTCAACAAAAACAATTTTAAAAGTTGCTTATAACCTTACAATGGCCTATCTACTTGTTGAAAAGCTCCTTGCCCAACCCAGAGGCGAAAAAAAAAAAAAAGGAAAAAAGAAAACTCAAAGAAAATTCCTATTTTGGAATGAAATCTATTAAGTACAGAGTTTCCCAAATCATTTAAATCTCTCCCTGAAGGGATTTAGGATGTAGAGGAGATGGATGGTCACTTCTTTATTCTCAACCTTTTTATTTATAAATCAATACTGAATCCTGGGGTCTGAGTCACTTTACCCTCTTTCTCTTCTACTAAAGGCCAGAGATCTCTTTTCTGAGGTCAGATTCACAGAATCAGTTTAATGCTGTAACATTCAATAGCAAAAGACAATCCAAATTTTCTCCAAAGATTCCTAAATTACAAAAGGAATCCAATCACTATCTGTAGGTATATTCTTACACAGAAGGAACACCAAAATTTTCTGGCCCTCTGAAATAGCCAGAAGCACTTGACATTTTCTTTCAGGGATCCTTGCCATAGCATGGGCAATCTAAGAGAGAAAGCTTCAGTTTCAGAAGAACTGTATTAGATAAATCTCCATAAATTGTGCTGCTCCCAAGAAAGGGAATTAAGCACTTAGTGCTCATTATTTGGGCTTTTTAGGTCAGTGGGCAAACTTTATCCTTTGTACTTTTTGTTTTTAAGACTCTCATAATAAGGCAAGAAGTTACAATGGGTTTTGCCTCATATGCAATATCTTGGATTTGTGTTTTCAGAGGATTCCAGAAGAATCACACAAAAGAGAATAGCTGATATACAGAAATTGAGTGCACCTAAAACTAAAAAACAACTTAGAGCTATTCTTGTAACTACTGGTTTTTGTAGACAGTGGATTCCTGGATATAGTGAGATCACTGAGTGTTGTAAGGAGGAAAAGGGGTTTTATAGGTTCGATATATTAAAAGGTGGTCGCCAGAGGATTGATAATATTTCAATCCTCTGGCGACCAGGGAATGACATTTCCCTTTTACATAAAAATCTAGTCCTCTTTTCTCTTATGATATGTCAACTTGCTGTAGTCTTGGCTGCCAATGGGTAAATGCAATATTACTGCATTTTGTTTTACAGATTTATGGTACAGAATTTAACTTAATTGGACCCTAACATAAGGGCCTGTTATTAATTTATTCTTATTTACTTAAAACATTTCCATACATAGATTTTTGATATTTTGATTCTTATTTTGAATTTTTATCTCTCCCAAAATTTAATTTTCGTGTTTTTGATTTTTCTTTTGATAATTGACTCATACACTCCATAACTCAATGATGTATTTTGAGCTGATCTGGGTGTTTCCTTTTTAAACACCCTCTTAAGGGGTGATTGTATTTTTATAGAAATACAATCCTTAAAATTTTGTTCAAGAAAATTTTTTCAGAAAAAGAAGTCTGCTAATGCTTTGAAACCAGAAATTGGACTATTTACCTGCAAAGACCTACACTGAATCAAGATGATCCAGAAAAGATGCCTGCATAAATCTACACTGAATCAAGACAATCCAAAATGAATTTTGGGGTGCAACTAATTGAACTTGAGGGATTGAAATCAGTTACTTGAATTGTAAACTCTTATGCCAAAGGGGATTGCCCCCTAATTGGCTTTTTGTCAATGTGCCAAGCAAAACATTGTTTTACTCTCTCTCTCTTTCTATCTCTTCTACTTACCTCTTATCTCTAACTATTGTAGTTAGAACTTTAGAGGTAAAGATGATTTTGTCAAATGATCATTTGGAGAACCAGTCTCCCAAATGATCACAGTGGGGATTGTGATAATTAAATTAAGTCTACACAAAGGTGAGAGCACCTTCCAATTCTTGGAGGTCCTAACCCATGTGTGCTAGTGTGAGTAACCAATCAGAATCAACACACTGCCCCCTACACTTTCTATGAGAAAGTGTCTCTTGTGATTGGACAAGCAGATTAAGGGAAAGCACTGGAAGTGATATATATGAGACCCCTTCGAAAGAGGAGGGTGAGTGAGGCTGCAACTGGCGTGGTGAAAGAGATCTGAGGGAGCTTCACTGGTTTGTGACCAAGAATGTTCCAAGTGGTAAGTTTAAATACTGAATCTTCCTGAACTTCTATTAAGAAACTTCTTCTTACAGACTCTGTGAATGAAGTTTGCTCCATTCACCTCTGGGCCTCAGGGCCTATAACCCTTGGCTGAGGGTTAATCAGTGAGATAGATTCTTAATGTCTTTCTCTCTCTCTTCTCCCATGTAAATAAATTTACATAAAAGTCAATTTTGATTTGGGATTATTCTTGAGGATTGATAATAGTTCAATCCTCTGGCGACCACGTTTTAAATATATTGAACCCATAAAACCCCTTTTCCCCCCCTTACAGTGTTTAACAAATCTGACCAGGAATACAGAACCTGAACCTCTGAAACTAAAGCCCTAACATTGCTTAGCCTTAGATAAGCTGAAAGAAGCAATTCTATCTGCACCTGTGATAGGAATTCCAGACTATGAGAAATGTTTTCAGATACTTGTGAATGAATCAAAAGGTATAGGTTCTGGTGTGCTGACATGGACTTTAGGACAAAGTTATCATCCAACTGGATATTACAGCTGTCAATTAGATCCAATAGTTGTGAGAACAGTACCCTGTCTAAGGGGGGTAGCAGCAGCAGCTGTATTAGTCCAGAAGTCAGCTGTTCTAGTTTTGGCATGTCCTTTAACAGTTTATTTTTCACATCAGATAGAAGCACTAATGAGGATGTTTATGGAGAGGTGTTGGTCTAAGTTTCTGCCATACTGTTTTCCAGTTTTTCCAGCAGTTTTTGTCAAATAGTGAGTTCTTCCAAAAGCTTGGATCCTTGGATTTCTTAAACACTAAATTATACTATGGTCATTTTGCCATTGCATATTGAAAGCATAATATATTCCATTGGTTCTCCACTCTATTTCTTAGCAAGTACTAGACTGTTTGATAACTGCCACTTTATACTATAGTTTGAAATCCAGTACAGCAAGTTACCTTCCTTCATGTTTTTTTTTTTCATTAATTCCCTTGATATTTTAGATCTTTGTTCTACCAGATGAATTATTTTTCCTACCTCTTTGAGATAATTTTTGGGTAGTTTGGTCAATATGGGACTGAATATATTAATTAATTTAGGAAGAAAGGCTGTTTTTACTATATTGGCTTCTGCCAACCCATGAGCAATTAAATGTTTTTCCAGTCATTAAGATCTGACCTTATTTCTGTGAAAAATGTTTCAGCTGTGATCACATAGTTCCTGGGTTTCTCTTGGCTGATAGATTCACAGATGTTTGATATTGTCTACAGTTATTTTAAATGGTATTTTTTCTCTTTCCATTAGACATTATTGGTAGTATACAGAAATCCTGATGATTTCTGTGGGTTTCTTTTATATCCGTTATAAAAAAAGTAAATAAGATGATCTGAGTGGATATAACAAAACACAATTTGTGTGTGAGGAAAGATGAAAGGGGATATTAGGAGATTATAAGGTGATTGGAGGAGGAAAGAAGGCAAGGGAAGGTATATAGGAGATAAACGAAATGGGGTATGTAGGAGAGGGCAGCTCAAATGGGTTTATTCCCAAAGACTTGAGACAGAAGATACAGGGAGGAAACTAGGGCCAGTAAGAAATGTTTAGGTTTGGCTGGAGAGGTTCTCTTGTAAGTTTCTAAAGTCTCTCGAGGGAGAGGTCGAGAGGGCCCCTCCCTGCCAGTCAAACTGATGGCTAGAGGAAGTCTTGAGGTAGGTACTTCCTGCCAAGATGGATGCCCCCAGTTCTTTCAAGAAATAAAAGAAAAATGATTCCTTCCCCTTGAGCCCTTATCTTAATTTTTGACACAGTGATTCACTAAAGGATTTGAATAGGTAACAAGGGGATTTATTAATACTAGGGTCAGTCAGAAGGGGAGAGGGGTTCAGGCTTTTCTAACTGCTGCTAGGGAGAGGGGGTGAGGGTGGGGGATGGGTCATGGAGAGGTTTAGCCTGAGAGTCTGGCTCTCCCAGTCAGGAAGATTTGACTGCCTTTTAAGTAAAGTCTTTATCAAATCTAGGGGTAACTTATTTGAGGATACTCTAATTATCTAAAGAAACTAAAACCCACAATGTTCAATCACCAAGCCCTCCCTTCCACCCAAGACCCACAGGAAATTCAGGGGAAAGGGAGGGATGGAGATGGGAGATCAGGGAGAGGTCCAGAGAAATGAGATAAGTCCAAATTTCCCCAAAACAAAATAAGCACAGGCCAAGGACGAAGCAATTAGGCCAAAGCCAACAGGTTAAGCCAAAGCAAAAGCCTTCAGCCACAGCAAAAGCCAGAAGGCAAAAGCCCCCTCAGTTGGAACTTCACCTCTATTTATAGCTTTAACTTATAACTGACTTTCTGAAGATCCTAAGATCTTTAACTGACTTTTTGTGACCGTTAGAAATTACAGAAGCAAAACTTTTCTGTTAGCCACCTTGCCTTATGGATCTGCTCATATGTTTTTTGGAAAATTTGCACCTTGCAACATTTTCTGGTTGCTAAGATCTAAGGGGTTACTACTCTTGTTCTAAGCTAAATTATAACTATGCTCTTATCCCTATCTAAGTTTTTTAAAATAATAAAAAGGGTTGCTTATACCTAAACTATGCTAAGACTAATCTAAGTTAAAACTAAGATGGGTTGTTGGGAAGGCATAGGAAAGTAATGGGGTTTCAGTTTTGCAAAAATTTTAAACAGAAAGGAAAAGCAGATTAAATGCAAACATTCACAGTCTTAAAGTTAACATTTGTTAACTAAAACAAAGTAATAAATTCTATCTATGTACTTATCTAATTTCATGAACTAACAACTAAAGTATCAATTAAGAAAAAATTTTGCAATCTAAATTTCCAAATTCTAATTCATCTTCCTAAAGTTAGTATATGGATATGTTAGTATACTTATGACTATGTTAGAAATGTTAGTAAGAATAAGACTAATATTCTTATAAGTCTTTTGGTTAAACTATAGACTTAAGCTATATACAGTATTTACAAAGAAAGTTTAGAAAATTCTGTCCCTGTTCTAACTTATCAAGCTAACTAACTATCCCTGTGTGCTAGTAAAACTTATTGCTAAGGGTTAGTAAGCAAAAATTTACATATCTACATTATTTATAAGAAATGTCAGGTGATTTGAATAGAAGGTGTCTGAACCAAAGTAAGAGGAATATTCTGTGCTAAGGCAGACAAACCTCTCTTAAGTGTAAGTTTATGTTTCACATGTAGATGTGAAGTCAGAAAATGTTCTATGTGTTGTCTAGCATGACCTTTCCGTGTAATGAAGTGTTACATGCTTACTCCACTGGAATTCTTCTGCAAAGTGTATGTACTGTGTGGATGGAATCTAAAGTGTTGGATGCAGTGAGAATTCTGTTGGGTGTAAATTATGTTTTTCAAATGCATGTATCCAATGCTGCTCCAATGCTTCTCTTCACAGTGTGGTTTGTTGTTCCATACACCGATTGTGTATTCAATCACAGATGTGTTTTGTAATCCTCAGGTTTGCTGTCCTTGTGATGATCTGCGAAGTCAGCAATGCCTCACTTGTGTTGTTTGATGTTACTCACGAGCTTGTCAACTTGCACTGGAACTGATGTTCTGTTGTGTTGACTTATGTCGTTTGATGTACCCATGCTTGTCAACTTGCACTGGAACTGATGTTCTGTTGTGTTGACTTATGTCGTTTGATGTACCCATGCTTGTCATCTTGCACTGAAACTGATGTTCTGGTGTGTTGACTTGTGTCAAGAACAAATTTCAAATGTCTATGAAATGTGATTAATCTTTTCTTCTCTTGTTGTTGTTGTTGTTATTTAATAAAGATGATTACAGGTAACAAGAGTTTGTGATAAAGTCTTTTGTGCTTTCATTTATTTGTCAATGTCAGTGTCTAGGTCTTGGACTGATTATAAATCAAATGTTGTGTCGTCTTCTGCCGTTGATTCTTTTTCATTGTCATAATGGTTTACGGGTGATTCTTTTAAGATTAATTGGGATTGGGATAGTCATTTGAGTGTAAAATTTGGTGTAATATCTGATTGTTCACTGGTTCTTGGTCTAATTGTGGTTCTGATTCATGCTCTGATTGTCGTTCTAATTGTTTCTCTGGTTCTATGGTCTCATGTATAGGCTGTGGACTTTCTAAGGATTTGATTGATTGGTTGGTGCTAATTTGTCTTTGTGCTGTATAATAACTGGGTCTTGTGGTTGTTGTTTGGACATGTCTTTTGCTGACTTGACATGGGTGACATGAAACCAAGGATCAATTCTAAATAATGTACTTTTTTTTTTTTACAAATTGAACTTATTATTGATCCAATATCGCATATGGTCATTTGTATCTAAACCAGAACTTCCTGTAGCACCATCAGGCAAGTTAAGTTCAGAATCAGGAGAATTATGGAAAGCAGGCTTAAAGAGCATTCCCTCATTGAGAGTTGGTGAGTTATTATCAGTTGTGCAAATTTCATGTTGGCTTCCACTAAGGTCTGCAGAAATGGAGGTTTGATTTGATTTACCATCCACTCTGACATTTAAAGAACTGTCATGCCCCAAATCAGAAGTTTTCCCTTTGGTAGTATCTGGGAATGTATGGTAGTTAGTTTGTGTTCCCTTCAACACCTCAGGTATGACTACTGGCTTAAAAGCTGACTGATGTTCTCTATCTTGCCCTGAAGTTTGTGTGACTGAAGTCAGATGGTTTTTGTCTTCAATCACTGACCAGGCTTCATTATTGCTATTATTAGACACACTGGTTACTGGGGATAACAACTGCTCCCTTTCCCTTCCCTCTGCTTTCGGTTGGAATTCTTCAGCTAAGGGGTTAAGAAAGGTGGATGTAGAATTTCCTAAACAGCTGCTATCATCGAGCAACTCAGTGGGTTGCGTCTTTAAAATCAAGTCTTTGCCAACATATTGATTTGTTTGCTCTTTAACCTCAATCTGTGACATTGTGTCTGAAGCAAGTGAATGGGATAGAATTTGGGAATTTAACTCCCCCGAGGTTACTAAATGTGTTCCTTTCTGGAAACATTGTAAATCTTTGCCATAATGTTCTTTATCCAAGTTGCCCCTTTGTTTTTGACTTGGAATAAAGAGAGGAGTTTGAGCTTTTGATGACTTTGATGCAAGCTTTTGCAAGTGCCTTTATGATCCTTATGCTTTTCATTCAATATTTTTGTGATGGAATGAGAAAGCTGATCCCTTACATAGTTATCCTCACTATTGCCATATATTTCTCTGCACATCTGCATTATTTCTTCCTATTGTTCATTATCTACCACAGACATATCTTGACATTCTGTGTAGCTTGCTTTAGACACCTGTTTTGTTTTGCCCAGTTTTTCAATATTATTTTTCTTACTCAAGCTACACACTCTCACATCCAAATTATAACAATTAGATCTTTTTGAATTAGGAACCTCGATTCATAGTGACTTTGGCTTCGTTCCTATCTATATGTATCTTTCCATTTCTTCTAGGGATGGGGATTGGCTAAATTTCTTACATGCATGGCTACAGCACGAACCATCATGTTTGCTTTCCTCACTTCTCTTTGTATCATTATTGTTTTTGGATCATTTTGTGTTGTAATAGGTCTTTCTCATACCTTTGTCTCTTTGATTATAATTGTCATTTTTGGAAAAATCAATTTGTTGTCTAAATCTACAAAATTTTAAAATATTACCTGGACATCCACAAAGAAAGCACTGTGGGGAAAATGATTTTGGTCTTTGGGTGTTAATTGTAGGTTGCCTGTATTGATTTTGGCTCCTACTGGTTTAGAGGGCAAAATTTTTTATTTCCTCCAATTCTTTTTCTCTTTTGGTGTGTTTCAATTGCCTTTTGAAATCAGCTATGATTTCATCCTTGTCTGATTCAGTCTGTCTAGCTATCCTTGCTTCCTTTTGCTTTGAATCATGGACGTAGGAAGCATGCTGTTTTACATCCTCCAGTGGCAGTGATTACCATTGTCGACAGTTTTGTCTAAAGTAGTTTTGCATTGGGATTGATGTTCCCTTTACAAATTGCCTACGGATATGATCTATGGTGTCTTGGGCATGTGTATCATGTAATCCCAGGATTGTCTCTGCTGGCTCTATTACTCTATTGAGGAAACTGCTAGGATATTCATCTTCTCCCTGTCTTAATTTCTCAAATTTTTGCCACAAATTTGGTCCTTTTGTATGGATTCTCATGGCTTCTAATAGATCAGTTCTATATTGGATCAGGTATCTAAGGTTGGCATGTTGGGTAAAATCTAAATCCTGATGGACTAGCAGCCAAGATTCTAAATTCAAGTTCATTCTTGTTTCGTTGAGGAATTTTTCCTTTTCTGAGGAAGAGTAAAATTCCCCTAAAAGAAATTCCATTTCATTGAAACTGGGATTAAATAGTGTGAACACCCTCTTTAATTCTTTTATACTTTTGAAAGGTTTTTCAAAATACTTGGGAAAGCATCTCTTTAGCACTTCCATATCACTTGGGGTGAATGCTTTATATGTTTTCACATGTACCACCCTTTCCCCAGGCTGTACAATGGCTCTGTCTAAGATTGGTAAAAGAGAGACTATGAAATTTGTGGATGTTTGGTTATTATTGGGCTTTGATTTGTTAGAGGCATTATTTCCTAGAGGTATTTGGACTCCACAATCCCTAGCTGGAGAATTGTGTGCTTGTCCTGTTCCTTTCCTTCCCTTATCTGTTTCAATACTTGGAATAGTAGTCTGATGTTATCTACTAGTTCCCCAGAATCAGTATCTATATGGTAGGGGTCTTGAGTGGCATATTGTGGCATTGGATTGATGACAGGAAAAAGAAAATGAAAACAACCAGACTAGTGGTTAGCCCATGTTGATCTAAACGCTATGGGCTTTGGAGTTTATTTTATACTGGTTTCAAACAAAGAACACAAAGAAAGAGTCACAGCTGTGAAGGGGTTTTTTAAACCTTTATTTCTCCTTTTTGTTATCTAGGATAGCTCATCAGATAGGGAAGTGTTATAGAGGGACTTGCAGGAAGATGTAATATGGGGATTAGGAAGGGTGTAATAGGGAGATGCAGGATATTAAAATATGAGGCTGAAGCTAGGGGTAATAACTGGTAGGATCAGGGAATAAGACAAGGCAAGGGACCCAAGGCTGGAGGTAATCAAGAGAATAGACTAGGTAGTAGGGAAGTTAAGGCAATATATTGGATGAGGAAGGTTCAATGATGAAGGATGGTAGTTAAGGTGGCAGGAGAAATAAGGTAATGTCTGAGTTCAGGGAGTATAACACTGAGGTAACAAGGGTTTCAAGGGAGAGGATGAATTAATCTAAGCAGACAAACAGCAGCAGGGAAATACAGACTGGGACTTAGGTTAAAGACAAAATACTGAAGGGAAATAGACTGATCCCTTCCAAGTAAAGGACACTATACAGCCAAGTTTGAATCAGCCAAGACAGATTGAAATTGACCACAGGCTTTAGTCAGTATCACAGTAAGGGACTTGTTTTGAAAGTTACACTTCCTTCAAAAATGGACACCCTCAGCTTCCTTCAAACCCAGAAAGTATGTTGTTTCTCTTTCCCCTTCCTCCCTCTCTTACCGATTAACTAATGAAATAGCAAAAGGTCTTGTTTAAACACAAAAGGGGTTTATTGTCTTCTAGGATAGATTGACAGGGTAGAGGATCAAGGAAGCCCTAACAGCCCTTTAGAGAAACCTTAGGTGGGGGAAGGGAAGCAAGAATGTGAGACTGAGAAAGGACCTGCCTTTACTCAGCTCTCAAGGTGATTTTGAAATCAAAAGGGGTTTGGAAGTTGGATATAAAGACTCAATAAATAATTTGTTGCCAGGGTAGGACTAAACTCTCACAGATTTAAACTAACTCTGATACACTCTCCTATTCACTTTTCTCAGATATTCAGGTAAGGAAATGAAGGTAGGAAATAAGGTAGGGTAGGGAGATTCAAAGGATTTATCTAAATTAACAAATCTCAAAAACTGCAAAACTAAGCTAGGTTTCAATCTCAAGAAGGAGGAGCTCAGCTGGACCCTGGTTCCCTCCACGAGTTCTCAAGTCCAACTGAAACTCTTTCCCAAGATTCAAAAACCTTAACTGACAATAGAAATTCTGCAAAAACAGTTATACCCCCCCTCTACTCTACAGAAGGGAGAAGGGAGATTGACAAATTTAGCGCATACCAAAACTATAGCCAAAATATGTTCTGAAGTAAAATATAATTACAAAACCAATCACTTTCTACATCCTCGAGGCCTCTTTTCACCTCCCCAAATAGTCAACATCAGTCTATTTATTCTGTTTCCTTGGCCAGAGAAGTGAGCTTTGTTACTGAAGGTGGAAGTATGATCCTAAGACCTATCATAGGACCATTACAATGAATAATACTTCATATGACCCACTACCTAAGAAAAGAATCTGATTCGGTCATCTTACAATAATGAACATTTATTTGGAAAAACAGGTTATAGCAATGAACACTAAAATTATACAATTTTGCTTACAAAACAAAATAAACCATATTTCCAATCTCCCCCTTCTTCCCATTCTATCCCAACTCCATAATTGAAGCAAAATTATCTATAAACTGTATTCGTGGGGGAGGTATAAGGGGAAATGCAGAAAGACATGCAAAAACTTCCACAGGAAGACTGTATAAATCTGGCAATGTTTTAAGTATACAATGGCCTTTAACAAGAACATTACTAGAACTCAAAAGTTACAGGAAAATCTGAATCTAACATGTTTCTTCTTTTGTTCTTATCAAGGCTCAGAAAGCTACCATCTATTAAAAATAGATTGCACCTGTTAATGTAAGCTGTTACAAATAACTGAAAACAAAAACATGGATAGATTAACCGGATTTCAAAAGCAACAAGTATATCACTTTATGTGAATAAGGACCCACTTTAAGGTGATTCTTTACATCCTGATTCAGAACATACATTCAGCATCTGAGTCTTCAGAATTTTCTAAAACCTTGAAAATTCCCACTTTCTCTTTAACTGGCACAGAGGCTTTCATTTGATCTATGAAAGAAACATAAGACATCAGAACTTTAACCAAAAACATTATATTCTAAAGCAATATACTCATAGTACAATTATTATCATGTTTTTAAATTAATTTGTATTCTACTGAAAATTTCTAACTTCAACATTTACGGACATTTGAATCAACTTTCCCAGCCATTTGCAAATTGTGAATGCTGTAAAAAATAAAAAATAAAAAAAACAAAACACATGCATTCACAAATAGAGGAAGGGATTTCCTAGACTCACTTTGTCATTCTTCTATCCCAAAATATAAAAAAGCAACAAAAGCATAACCACCATACTAGTCTAACCCTTATTTTACCTCCCCTGAAGCAGTAGGGCCCTCCCCTCCCCCCAAAAAAAACCAGAACAAAAGAGGCCCACTAAGTGCTGTGAGGAATCTCAGCAAGGAGTCTGAGAAAAGCAGACATAGCAGCAGCTAGCAAGAAGTAAAACATAGTGAATGATATTATCGGTAGGCTTAGATCTTAAGTAGCAAACAAAAAAAGGTACTTTCAGAATTATAACCCTCCTTTCCCAAGACCCTTAACTCCCTGTTATCCTACCCTACTCCCAACCCACCCAGCTTAGAAGCAGATGAAAGCCATTCATCCAACACCATGAAAATCTAGAGCCTGCCCATTTTGCTAACTGTCCTTTTGATATCTCCCTGCTCTCCATGTGGAACAGGACCTGGAATGTGGACCTGACCTTAAGAGAACATCCTCTTCCACAAAGACAAAAATTTACTGCTTAGATTTTGATAAAAATCTTTACATGGTTGGTGCAACCATTTATATTTGGATATTTTTTAAATATATTTTTCAATTATGGCAGCCTTAGAACTAGACTTTACAATTACTAAACCACATTATTACTATATTTTATAATGTACATGATTAGTATATTTTATTATTAGTATGTGTCACATACTAATTACATACTAATAATATAATAATTTTGTGTCTATAAAGAGGCAGAGAATGAATTCTAATTTTTTTTAACTTGAGGGTCTATGAACAAAAAGAATTGGAAGCCACTGTTAATAAACATGAGATGCAGTTCATTTATCTTAAGTGTGTGCTAAGCAACAATTGTGGGAGACAACATATATACTTAGTATCATCATTTGATTACCTTCCCTATAGAAAAAAAATGAACTTTTCTAATTCACTTCTCATCTTTCCCATCAATAATCACTCACAACACATAAGACCCCAAGAGAACAACTAACAAAGTGTTTAAAATGCTTCCCCTCAATGACTGTGATAGCAATAAAATGCTATAGAGCTCCATTTTAAAAATAAGGAAAATAGAATCCAAAGAGCAAGAGAATAGGCTACGGTTACACACCTAGAAAATATCAGGAGTGAGATTTGAACCCACATATCCTGACTTCAAATCCAGGGCAATGAAATTACATAAGTACTTAATACTAGAAATAGGATTTGAATCCATACTCTGACTTCAACTCCAATGATGTTTCCTGGTTTTTCTGGTTTCTATTTGTGTAAGCAAAATACTATCTTCTGCAAGAAGTCCTTCTCAATTCTCATTAATCTTAGCCTTCCCTCTGAGATTATCCCCGATTTATCCTGTCTATATCTTGTTTGTACATAACTGTTTGCATATTATCTCCCCCCTATGATCTTATGAATTCCTCAATGTCAGAGAATGTCTTTGCCTTTCTTTGTATTACCACCTACTCAGCACAGCCTGATATACACACAGCAAGCACTTAATAAATTCTGATTGACTGAATCTGTTATAGCAGAAGTGGATAATTAACACAAGGATTGTACATTTTTATTATCTCTGATATCTCTTATTTTTCACTTCATTTGAAAATCTTAACTGCCAGAGACTCTTCCCTCTAACATAAGATCTTCACCATCACTAGATAAATCATCCTCTTTGAAAGTAGGAATTGTTTCTCTTTATCTGTTTGTATCCTTAATGCATAATATTGATTTTGGGATTTAGTAGGTAAGTGCTTAAAAAAAAAGCTTGTCAATCAAAGTGTGAATAAGATAGGATTAGGATATGGTGCCACTTTATATCTATGCTGCACTATTACTGCTAATCTAACAAACAGTCAAAAGGATGAGAAAAACAGCATCATTCCCTTTGAGAATTCAACGTTACCTTATTTTTCCTTTCAATTATTGCTAAATTAGAGTAAAACTGATAAAAAGTCTATGGTTGAGGAGCAAAAAAGGACAGAATTAGAGAACTAAAAACTCAACACACTACCTCATCATCACAATTCAGTGACTGAAGCCGATACCATCTATTAAGAGTACAAAAGATCACAAAACTATAATGTATTCTGTTCCATGACGATGCTGAAAACCTCTGAAGATGCACAGAATTTCCTTTCAAGATTTAGACTTAAAGAGTAAACTATAAGCACAACTATAATAAAACCAATTGGTAAATTTGAAGATTGCTCCTTGAGGGGACACATGCTTACCAATTAGGTCACTCCGATCAAGCAACAATTCCAAATCTTTATCACTGATAACTTTCTCCCTTGATCCTTTTACTTCCCTAAAGAGAAATATATATCATGTAATTTTATATAGAGAAATATAACTTTAAAGGTTTTTTTTAAAAACTAAAATAAAATTCTACCTTTCATAGTCTCTGGATTTTAGTAATTCCATCAATTCCTGAGGATCCAAGAAGGTTTTAGATTGACTTAATCCAGATTTACCACCTTTGAAATGATCTAAAAACATTTTAAAAGAAATATAAAAAAATACTCAGCTATGAAAAATTTTCCAAGCTAAATTAAAATATTGTAAATAAAAACAAAAAACACTAAGCATGCCTAAATCTACAGAATATCAAAAAATTAATACTTAAGTTCTTAAAAAACAATTTATGTATCACTGCTTACAGAAAAGATAACTATTATGTACAATAATATTACAAATACAAATTTACCCAGTCTATAGTAAGTATATTAAATGACTATGAAGAAGCAACCAAATTATCCAACTAGCAACGAAATAAAATGTCAATATTTGGGCAAACATTTATTTGCTAATGGTTTATGAATACATAGTGAAGTAAATATATGTATTCTCTTCTTTTTGCAGAGATGGAATTAAAGGCAAAATTACATTTTAGTGTAAACTAACTTTCAATGAAAAGAATTATATAATCATTGTTGATGGCAACAAAGCTTTTTTTATGTCGTTTTATAAGAATCCTACCATGATTCCATCATACTTTCGTACCACACATACAACTGTCTGCTTTACCATCACAACTGAAATGTCTCATTGTTACTTCAAACTAAACATACTCACAAAACCCCATCAATTATTACCCCAAACCCTAAACTCACCCTCTAAACCAGAGGTGTCAAATATACAACCTAGTGCAGTTCAAACCAGATTAAAACTTAATTAGGAATATTCAACAAAATAAAAACACAAAAGAACATAAATGATATGTCTTTAACATGTGAGTTTTCAATGTTGACATGTAGCCTATAGGTATCCTTATGTAGTGTCAGGATCTCCCATTTCTATTTTGAGTCTGACACTACAGCAAGACTATCCTATTTCAGTTATTTTCACCATTACTCACAAAATGTATAATATGTAATTGAAAAGCTTGGAATCCCCATAATTCAAATCCCTATCACTTCATTCCTCCCTACCTCAGCTCTGCCCCCTCTAAATCTAGTTAGGGAAAATAAAATGACCTTTTTTTAAAAAGGCAAAGCAAAGTACTGCAGACCAACTTCCTAGGGAATATATTAGTAGCACAAGAACTTTACTACAAAAGTTTTCTTTACTTTTGTGGATGATGAGTTTTTCCAGCCTCCTCTTGGCAGCTGCTCTCTCCACAATTTTCTGGTCAACAGTATTTGCTGTCACAAGACGATATACAACAACTGGTTTTGTTTGCCCAATTCTGTGACACCTATCTTGGGCCTGAAGATCAGACTGAGGATTCTTGAAATAAAAGATATACCATACCAATAATATTAGCTTAAATTTATAATAGAATCAATATACAAAATTCTAGCAGAATAAAAAGGTGAAAGTATAATACATTTTAAACTATAGTATCTTATTTCGTCAACTTTTCCTTCATAGTGAGAACACTCAAAAATGAAAGACAAATTCACTCTAAGTTCTGCAAGTTAGAAAGAATGGTAGTATATAAGAAATGATCTAATGTTCTAAAATGGATATGCTGACAATTTAGGAAATTAATTAAAAACAAAATCCTAACTTTCCTTCTTCCTTTACAAAGATGGGAAATTGCAGGTATGAAAGACTGTAGACAATAGACTTTTTTTAATGTGTATGTGTACTTTTAGTTTTTAAAAAATTCTGAGTTATAAAGGATGTTTTCTGAGAAGAGTTGGGAGAGGTACACATTGGGATATCCATGTGGAGATATACTTTGGGAAATGTAGGTGATATAAAACTGAAGTTATCACTAAAAATTTTCCTGAACAAATTTCTTTCCAACAAGAATTCAGAATAAAAAAAAAAAAAATCCCAGTTCCACTGAACTTACCCAATCACTATCATAAATGATAACCGTGTCTGCTGCAGTTAAATTAATCCCTAGACCACCAGCTCGAGTACTAACTAAAAAGAGGAAAACTTCAGGATCTGTGTTGAACTTGTGCATCTAAAAGGAAAAAAAAGGACTTAGTAAAAGGAAATTAAGAACTAAAGCTGACAAGTCCAACAGAATCTCAAGTATCTTGGCCAAACCAAATAAACTGAAATAGACTATAGTTTACTCCAATATTTCAAAGATCCACAATTATGAGTATTCCCTCCACTATTACAAATCACAATTCATCTGTATTTTCATGAGTTGTTATCTCTGTAAAATTCATGCTCAATGCAGCCAACCTGGTAAGGAATCCCTTAATGAATTTCTGAATTGAAGCTTGTCCAGAATCAGATTAAAATGAAATTGGGAAATGTTTAACAAAATTAAGATGCAACAGAACATAGATAATACTAATGTGATTTTCTAAGTCATTATGCAGCTCACAGGGATCATTATGTATGGTTTAATAGCCCCTGTTTCAATTTTAGTTTGACAATACAGATTATTTCCCCAATCCTAAGTAATTCCCAAAAATCCATCCTTCATAGGATCTTCCATATTAATGGTCCTCAAACACCAATTTCATATCATTCCTGCCCCCTTCCCAAATATCTTCAGGGTACCCCATTTTCTATTAGATAAAATTCTAAGTTCTTTTGCCTAGTGTTCTAATCATCTGGGAACACCCTTCTTGCCCCAACTCCATCATTCTAATAAATTCTCTGTGCCACTCAGGTCTATTCTATTGCTGTTCTCAGAACTCAAGATGGTCTGCTGCTATCATGACATTAATCAGGCCATGCTTCTGACTAAGGTCATTCCTAGTTCTTTCTATCTATCCTTCAAAGCCAAAGCCAAGAACTGTATCTCTTTAGCACACACTATCTGTCCATCCTACTTGTATGGTTTTCTGTTGAAGACTCACCTACAGATAAATCCTAAGGTTATTAAATAGTTTATAAAAATATCAATGAGCAAATGACATTTCAGAGAGCCATCAGTTCCACAAAAAATAGTGTTACAAATGAAAAACATGAAGATCATTACCTTTTATTAAGATGAAAGAGATGTTATCACCCAAATACACTGACTGGTCTTAATCTTAGGAAAAGTATGCCTGTCATATACAGAGTGCATCCTCAGTATTGAGGAAACACTGAGTATTTAAATTCTCTCTATGTAAGGTAATGAATCATTGGCTTGACTCAGGTAAATTTTCCCTTTAACAGAAATGAAAAATGTCAGGGACAGATTATGGAGAGTTAAGTTAGAAACAAGAGGAAAAATACCCGCAGGAATAATACTTCTATTTTAGAATGTTATAAATAGACAAAGGAGAGGATTTAATTGCTGATAGTACTCCCTTGACTGTAGTAAAAACTGCCACTGGGCCTTTCTCTTATTCCTAATTACTATTTCTCCAGCCACTTTTTGATAGAAGAATGAGGAAGGGTCTCAATGATACATTTATCTAAACAATGAAGCCAAGTATCAATAAAATGAACATTTTCAAAAAGTGAATCACATAAACACGACCTTACATTTTCTTCTCTTTCTACATAGGACATGGATCCATCCAATCGGCTAAAGCTGTAATTTCTAAGATAACAGTAATCCATCAAGATATCCAACATCATTGTCATTTGTGAAAAAAGCAGCACCTGAAAAGTACATATTACTGAATGTTTGATTGCTGAGATACACAATTATTGAACAAAATTAGTTTCCAATTAAAACTTAATACTGTGGTGGCAACTGGGTGGCTCAGTGAATTAAGAGCCAGGCCTAGAGACGGGAGGTCCTGGGTTCAAATTTGGCCTCAGACATTTCCTAACTGTGTGACCCTGGGCAAGTCACTTAACCCCCATTGCCTAGCCCTTGCCGCTCTTCTGCCTTAGAACCAATACCCAGTATTGATTCTTACACAGAAGGTAAGGGTTTAAAAAAAAAACAAAAATAACTTAATACCTTATGACCTCTGTTTTTGAGTTCTGGAAGCATTCGATCCAGAATTAAGAATTTCCCTGAACTTGTCACTAATTCTTCATTAATCTTAAAGGCAAATTAAGAAAAAAAAGAATAAACATTAGTAACAAGGTATCACATTTTAAAATATTCCTTTCATTCAGTAAGCATCAAAAGCCTGACAACTAATACTGCAACTGTAATTATAGAATCCCTGAGTTGAAAGAAGGAAACGATTATATGTGTGAAACCCACATATAATACCATCAACGTGTATGACAGAGAAGCAGGAAAACAAAGCACACAATAATGACAATGTAAAGTAACTTGGACCTGAATAAGAATTATACAAACTTCCCAATCTTATCTGCAGAAGTGAGAAACATGAAGCATGTCTCATAGCATGAAACACTATTAAGTCTTGGGTTACATTTGCTGAACTGGTTTTCCCCTTTCTCATTCATTCATTCATCTATTTATTCATTTTATAGCTTGATGGTTAGGGAACAGGAGTGATAAATTAAGAAATTAATGTAATATAGAAAGAGGTAGAAATAATTTCTTAAACTAAACCAATGCAAACAGCTTTATGCCAAAGTGGAATAGGGCTATATGAATGAGAAGGATTTAGAACAGAGTGGGAACTAACTAGAAACAGATGTAGATAAAGGGATCAGGTATGGCTCAATCTTTCTAAGCCTATTTCTTAACTCAGGGTTGTAATAAAAATAAAGAGTAGCATATGAAAAGCATTTTATAAATTTTAAAGTGCCACATAAATGTGGCTCAAGGGAAGTTCTGGGTTTCTTACTGTTAAAATTTTAAATCAACTGGTCAAGCCGGTCAATTCTCAAAATAAATTTAAATGTACTTTTTAAGGGAGTGTAATATACTCAAGAGCCATATAAACAAAAGGAAAAATTAAATCAACCTGTAGGCTCTTCAACAGCCAGTATGTTATTAATTTCCTATGCAGTGATATCAGATAACTTCTTAATAAAAAAGTAAAAAGCTAATAAATGAATGAAAAAAATCAGTTAATTCTTTACACTTTTTTTAAAATCAGCTTGGACACTTGACTAAAGTTGCTACCAGAAAGGTTCATCTTACTCTAGCCCTGTACAACCAAATTTTGATATAATATAGGAAAATAATGATTTTTTTCTAAAAAAAGTAACTTTCAATTTCAGAAAGTTAAAATTGTTAATTTGGCTACAAATATAACATACAGAAATTTAGCAGTAAAGGTCCACATAAGTATAATGAATTGCATTCTGATCCTACTGAGGATTTCCACCCCTCCCCCCAATAAGAGGCAGTATTAGAAAATGTTCCTAACAATAATATGGCAACTTATACCAAATCAAATATATACTTTTAAATAATAAACAGAATAGTCTAGTGATGGGCAAACTATTCCCCTTGGGCCAGATTCCAAGCTGAAGTTTGCCCATCACTGCTTTAAGCAATTCCCTATTCACTACGCCCCCAAATCCAGATACAGTGATTAGGAAATTGCTTAAAGCAGTGATGGGCAAACTTCAGCTTGGAATCTGGCCCAAGGGGAATAGTTTGCCCATCAGTGGTCTAGTGGATAAAGGACTAGCCTCAGATATTAGAAGACCAAAGGTCAAGTCCTGCCTCTGAAATATACTTCCCCTGAGACCCTGGGCAAATTAATCATCAAGCTTTTAGTACCCAAGCATTTAAGAATAAGATACATATTGGCACTAGCAGAGTTTCCAAAGTGGAAGCTCCCCACATCAATGAAATCACACACAAAAAAGTTAAGATAGGTAAAAATCAAAATCAAGAAGTTAAGAGAGATCAAATTATCAAATGTTATTTAGTCATTTACCTGAAATTCTTGTGTGACAGGATCTAGAGGGTACTCAATGAGGTATGGGTGGTTACAACATTTTCGAAGAAGCATCATAATGTTTTGTAGCTTTAGATTAACCTCTGATTCTATAGGAATACTCATTTCAACCACAGGTCTAGAAAAAAGTACAGACATGAATAGCGGACATTAAAAATACTCTTTGATATGAAAATACTTATGTAAATACAAACCTTTGTGTTTCCATCTCGGGTTGCATTTGGCTGATCAATTTTTCTAACTCATCAGGCATATTATCATCATCAAATGTACTGTAATTAATCAATTTTCTGCTTCGGCGCTTTGGTCTTCCTGTGGGACTCAGCTCAACAGTTTCTTTCTATAAGAGATCAAGAAATACGTTATGAGCAAATATTTCTATCCCCCCAATATATAATTATGTATTATATGTAAACATATTATTATACTTATAGAATATACATTTATATATTTTATATAATAGATAATTATGTCATAATTATGTATTATATGTAAATGTATATAAACTTCCCAAATCACAAGCCTCTGAAAAAGAACAACACCCACTTATTGACTAAAGAGCACTAAATTATAAATGATCTATGGGCAAAATTTAAAGGATAAGTGTCCTTGAGTGTGTGTGTGTGTATATATATATATATATATATATTCCTGTTAAATGTGGCAATTACATTCAAAAATAAAGAAATAGGGGGCAGCTGGGTAGCTCAGTGGTTTGAGTCAGGTCCAGAGGTGGGAGGTCCTGGGTTCAAATCTGGCCTCAGATATTTCCTAGCTGTATGACCCTGGGCAAGTCACCTAATCCCCATTGCCTAGCCCTTACCACTCTTCTGCCTTAAAACCAATACCCAGTCAATTCTAAGATGGAGGGAAAGGGTTTAAAAAAAAATAAAAATAAAGAAATAACTTAGCTAGGAAGGAGCAATAGAGAATGGAAGCTACATGAATCTCCACTGAATTTGAATAGACAAATTGGCACTTACACAAATGAATCTCCTGAGGAATAGAAATAACTCAAATTCCATAGTGCTTTTGAGATTTGCGAACATTTTATCTACACAGAAAAGGAATCTGAAACTATTATTAGCAGACTCCTAAGGATGCTATTAATGTGTTTTTGTTGTTTTACTATAAGATCAAATATTTATACCATGGAGCATGATCAGGTGGGAGTCTTGAGACAAGTACCTGTGCTGCCATTAACCACTATTAGCATCTATTCTTTATAATCCTACTTCTGCAATTATAAAATGATTGCGCTTACCCTAGATTACTAGAGATACTAAGGATCAAGATAGATTGTATGTGATAGTATTACAACAAAATACATGTATTAGTATGTGAAGTTGAGAATTTTGCTTCATATTACTTCACCAAATAACTTTCTGTATAGCTATTTTTTAGAGGAAAGTGGTGGAAAACTTAAAAGCACTTTGTATAATTAGCAACAGCTTAGAAGCCTTCCCTTATAAACAGTTAAAACTTAAAAGCACTTTGTATATATAATCAAAAACAGCTTAGAAGCCTTCCCTTTTAAAATAACAGTATCAATTAACTTTTTAAGATTGGTGTTCATTTATTTCAATCTTTAGATTTAAGCCTCATAAAGGGAAAAACTTCAATCTTACTACTTATAACTGCCCTGTGATTTAAGTTAGCAAATTGTTATGCTTGATACACCTAAGAAATTCAAATAACAACCAAGAAATCAAAACCTAAACATTTTAAAGTACCACAGAAGGCAGGGTTCTGAAACTCTAAATTAAGCTTTAAAAACTAGAAAATGCCTGGTTTGTGCAGAGGGTGAACAAAGCAATATTCAAACCTTATAGAAATTCAATTGGACAAAATATTTCTTTGGTATTTTTAATGCTCTGCCACATAAAGAGATGGTACTTGAAATTCCAGAGTGATTCTATTTCTGCACACATGTACAATAGATTTTACTCTGCTGGTTTATCTGCTTAAAGCATGGTTGGGGTTAAACGCTTTAAGGATCAGTTCATATGTATGCATTGCCTGTAACAATGCTAATAAAAAATGCTCTCTCTCAGAATAACACTATATAATACTAAATACAACATACTGAGTTTTCTGAAGGACCAAAAAAAAGGGAAAATAATCTAACTTCTATTTCTTCTTTTTACTACATCTTCTCTACAGAAATAAATTAATGAGGTAGAAAAAAAACCTTTGGTGTCAGGGGAACTAGCTTCCTATTTCCTGGCTCTGATATTTACTACTGCAGTAAGCAAATCATTGAACTGCTCTGAGCTTCTTTCTTCAGCTGATGAAAAAAAGGAAGTATATTGGTGGAGGTGGGAAGGTGATAGTAGAGGAAGTGAATTGGGTTAAATGACCTCTAAGCTCCTTTCTAGCTCTGATTCTAAGATTCATTCCTTAATAAGAGGTTCATGAACTTCAATAGATTAATTTGCTTTAAGCATGGAATTTTCTGTCCCCAGTTTCAGATTGATTTAAAATAAGATTTCCTTAATGTTACTCATAACTATATTCTCTATATTACATTACTGTCCATAAAACATATACCTTACTACATCCAAACATTTTTGAAATTGTACGATTCACAATGGCTGTATAGAAGGTTTCTTGTTTCTTTGAAAGAGGTGCATATACTACTACTTCACGTTTGGGAGGAACCTCAAGTGCAACATCAGATTTCAGTCTTCTCAGTAAGAAAGGGGTTAGAATCTGGGGGGGAAAAAAAAACAAAGGAATAAATAAGATGAATCATTGTACTGGAATCTAGTACAAACCCTTTTTTCTTTGTTCCCAGAATTCTAGTCTTCTCAGAGTGCTCCAGTTCAGAAAAACTCTGACTTATTAATAAGTACATACATAATAATACTGTTCCCCCCTCTGTAATTCATTTATTCTTTTTTTTTAACTCTTGCCTTCTAAGATAGATGAATAATAAAGGATAGGCAAAATGAGGTTAAGTAATGTATCCAGGAGCACACAAATAGGAAGTGTCTAAGGCCAGATTTGAACCCAGGTTCTCCCAACCCCAGGCCTAGAGCTCTATCTACTGTGTTACCTAGCTGCCTCTCCTCCATTTAGCTTTAAAACCCAATTCAAAGGCAGTCAGGTAGCCATAACATTCACCTCCCCACCTTGCCCCAACCAGACCTAATAAATCACTGTTGTAATTCTAAAATTTGCTAATAGTTTAATAAGTATATATAATCAAGAAAAGAATGAAAACCTGATGAAGCATATGTAAAACATTCTGTTCCCTTTCTTTAGCAACAATGTCCTCTGCAATTTCTGTAAGACTGTTTATGTCAAACCAGGACTCGAAGCTAGAAAGTAAAAAACGAAATCTTAAATTAATCAATCAAATAAATAATTCATGTGGTAAGTTGGAAAATGTTCATCTATATAAATTGTGTGTATTAACTACTTCTTGTTTTACTGTTATAAGGTTCATAGAATGGAGTTCCCCCATCACCTCCAAGTAATGGAACTTTTTGGAAAAAGTGACAAGATAATCTACTAAACAAGTTTCTATCTGCACTGGTATAGGTTCAATATCATTAAAAAATTACTTAAAAAGTTTATTCTAGTTATTCCCTTACATAATTTACATTTAACTAATTACAACGAGATAAATAAAATCACGATAATATAAGTACGCCATTAAAAGCTGTACTTTAAAGAGACAAAATTATGTAATTTGCACATTAAAAGAGAAAAAAATGTCAAGTGTGCACACACCAAGCTATTTAAAATATAATTTAATTTACAGAAATATTGAGTTTCTCAAACATGTAACTGTATTTGTTACTAGACTACCAGTATAGTTTAAACATTTAGGTTTTTTAAAAAAATAAGTGTGTGTTGAATCTATCACTGAACAAGAGAAATATTATTAATAAATCACATCAGCATGTAAATAATTTCAGTCTGCGTGGTTTCTGAAGTTAATTAGGATGTACACATAGACACGTTCCCCAAACACTAACCTTTTCCTCTTTACCCTAGGTTTATCCAAGGGAAAATCATAAAGGCTTCATAATGTTATAATGACATTTAGTGGCTAGTTTTATACCTTATCTATATACCTCTTATGGCATTTTCCCCCTGTCAAACAAGGAGTTCTAAAGATAAAACAAGACAATGGATTTAATTAGGAGCCAGAAAGATCTGAATTCCACCATGATTCAGATGCATACTTGCTGTATAACCCTGTTTAACTTAACCTTTGTCAAACTAAGTTTCCTAACCTCTAATGTGGATTATGAAGATCAAATGAAAAATATATGTAAAGTATTTTTCAAACCTTAAGCACTAAATGTTACTGTTGTTTTTGTATCATTATTCATTAGACTAATGTTCCATGACATGATTAAGACATATGGTGGTGTTCAACGTAAGTTCTTTGCCATTTAATCTGCCAAATGTAGTCATAGGTGATCCAGTTTTTGTAAGGCAGTCTACATTTTGGCAAAACATCTGCTACATGACTTAACCTACATTTTTTTGGGAAAGGTCCCTTCCAGCTTTAAAGCCTTTTACTAAGCTATAACCACTAATTCTCGCCTCTAGACATTTATGGACTTCTTAATATGCCAAGTGATCCTGAAGAAAGATAATACATGAGGCTCTCTCTTTGATATGCTGGGTGACCACAATAGAGAAAGAATATGCATTTATTAAGTCCCTATATATCAGGTATGTTTGTTGCAAATTTTACCTCATTTGATCCTCACAACAACCCTGTGAGGTAGATAGTATTATTATCTCCATTTTACAACCAAGGAATTTGAGAGAAATAAAGCAGCTGTGTGTGCCTAAGGTCATAAAGCTAATAAACTGAGGCTGCATTTGAACTCAATCTTTCTGATCTGACCCTGATCACAAGCTCTTGTGTTTCAAGTCCTGAGGAATTATTTTTGCCTCAATCAAATATTTATATATATCTAAAAACTTAAGAAGCTATGTTTTCTTGATTTCATTAGAGCATATTTCTGTCAAAATGTAGTGTCATATAATAAAATAAAAATAGGCTGGAAAGCACTTAGTATTCATTTACCTAGAAAGAAATAGGTCTGATTCATCTGATTTTAAATACTGGCTAGATAACTTTCTAAACAAACAAACAAAAAACCCCCATTAATCAATTATGTCAGCCTACCTTTTTAAGTCATCAAAAACATCAGGCAATAAAAAGTTCAGCAATGACCAGAGCTCTGCTAAGTTGTTCTGCAAGGGCGTTCCAGTCAAAAGAAGTTTGTTATCAGCATTAAATCGTTTTAATTCCCGGATCAGCCGACAATTCATGTTCTTAATCCTGTGTCCTTCATCTACTATTAAGTATTTCCAGTAGCAATGCTAGAAAATGAATTGGAAGAGAAAAATAATAATAATTTCAAGAATGTCACAACTCAAATTTTTGCACTTGATTACATAAAAAAATGTTAAATATGAAAATTTCTGTCCTAAATTAGAAATCAGTACACGTTCTAATTTCTATAATAAGTAAGTGGTTAGGAGTTTCCCAACCAATTCAAATGCAGAAATTAATGTGTTCCTTGTTTACTTAAAGACTAAAGCACAAAGGGTTAAGTAGCCTAGAATCAGAAGAGGATTAAAAAAGGACTATAACCCCACCAGTCCTAACCATTTTACCATTGACTCCCCAAGTTTTACCTAGGTAATCCCTCTATCAGCAAAAGTTTGTACATGCACCCCCATATACACATATATTATTGGTTAATCAATAAGCATGTAGTAACTGCTTACTATGTATCAGGCACCAAGTGAAGCACTGGGCCAATGCAGTTATATAAGCAATTTAAAGTACTAATAATTATATATATAATAAACACAGAAAATGGATTTTTAAAAAAATGAAATACAGAATAATAATCAATTCTGCAGTCAATAAGGAAGCACCAGAATTTATCAAGCAGTCAAGAATATGGTCCAAACCTACATTAAATGAAAACTTTCTTGGCAGTTGTGTCAAAGACTAATGAGGCAGAAAAGGGCACAAGAAAAGAAACCAAGTAAGAGGGTATTGCAAAAATCTAGGTGAGGGGCAGCTGGATAGCTCAGTGGAGTGAGAGTCAGGCCTAGAGACAGGAGGTCCTAGGTTCAAACCCAGCTTCAGCCACTTCCCAGCTGTGTGACCCTGGGCAAGTCACTTGACCCCCATTGCCCACCCTTACCACTCTTCCACCTATGAGACAATACACCGAAAAGTACAAGGGTTTAAAAAAAAAAAAATCTAGGTGAAAGATGAGATGAATGCTCAGCAGAAGTGAGGATGTACTGTTGCTTGTAATTCTACATTCAAGATGACTTTGATGTTATCAGTTGTTTTAGTCTGTCCAAATCTTCATGATTCCTATTTTCTTAGCAAGGGTACTAGAGTGGTTTGCCATTTCCTTTTCCAATTTATTTTACAGATGAGGAAACCGAGGCAAACAGGGTTAAGTGACTTATCCAGGGTCACATAGCTAATGTCTCAGGCTGGATTTAAAAACTCCAGGCCCGGCACCATCTACTTTACCACCTAAATGACCTCAAAGAAAAAAGGTTGAATAAATACATCTAGGAGTGATTCAATGAAATGAAAACATGATCCCAGAGAAGACTCATAAAGTCACCAAATGAGAGTATACAAGACATCGTTTAGGAATACTCAGTGAGCATGACAAAAAACTAAGGAGCAGTAAGACTAGAGGAGAAATAAAAACCCAGCAGGATTGCAACCATCCACAAGGAATTAAGTGTTGTATTCAAGAGGAGAGAATGGTGTCAGAATGACAGAGAAAAACAAACAAACAAACAAACAAAAACACCCATCATATTTGGTAGCATTTTTAGAGATCACTGGCAATCCAGAAGAAAGCAGTTTTGAATCAGTAAAGAGTCAAAGGAAAAGAAAAGGAGGCTGTAAATACAGAACACTTGAAAAATATCTTCCAAGGAAATAGGGAAGATTCAGTGATAAAGATTAATTTGAGAGCAAATTGCCAATGCTGGTTTCTCTTGTGCCACTTGCACTTTCTCAACAATAGATTATGAATGTGTATCCTCAGGAGGGAGGAAGGTGGAGACAGATCATGCTCACTGGCTTAGACTGCAGAACCCTGCTGTGGTGACTGGGGAACAAGGTAATTAAGGGAAGGGCAGACAGATCCCTCAGAGACTGAAGTTTGCCTGAAAAGCTTCTGAAGGCACCTAGGTTAGCCGATTACAGCCTTCCTGATTGGCCATCTAAAGGATACTTATGCAAAAAATAACCTGAGAAAGTCCTGGAGATGGTGGCATAGCTTGTATTAGCTAAGGTATGAGGATGGAATGCAAGTTATCTGCCTATGCTCTTGCTGGCTATCCATCCCTGGGAGTCATCTCCAGACCCTCACTGCACTATCATGTGTCTGTATAAAGGCTGCTTGGCACTGTGGAAAGACCAAGGGATGTTGACCCTTGCTTAAGCCTTCCTCTGCCCTTTCCACAGTAAACTTGAGCAACTCTGCTCTGGGAAGGTGGAGGAAAAAAGGGAGAAAGATAATTTTGATGATATAACTTCAGAAAATTTATGTGGAAGTTTATCACATGTAATTGGCAAAAAAAAAAAAATAAAATTTAAACTTAAAAAAAAAAAGAAAAAGAAAAATCTCGGGAATCCTACACCCTTGCTAAATGTAAGTCAGTTCTTCCAATTTGTGGATCTTCCTAATGCTATGAATCTCCTCACAATTATGTTTTATAATGCATAAAACAAAAAGAGGCTAGGAAGGTCCCTTCCATGCTAAAGCTAGGATCCTATAAGCTTCTAAAGCCCATTCAAATCCATTACCTAAATTTTTACAAAAAAATCTCCAAAACATGGCCACCTATAATGGCTAACAATCCCTTATCTACCCTCTCTTTACTTTGCTGATTAATTTCTCTAATAATTTTTGGGGCAAAACAACATAGATACTATCTCAGATCCTACCAGAAAGCAAAAACAGAAATTAAAAGAACTCAGGTTCCTTGTTCTCATCTTTTTATCCAAAGAGTACAGTATCATCATAATTCAGGTGATCATTTACAGAAATAGAAATGAATAAGTCAGAAAAGAGAACCATGAATTAAGTCATCAGAATTCCTTAAACCAATGATGGCAAACCTGTAGCATATTTGCCCAAGATGCCACAGAGACCTCTATGTAGGCACCCATGACACCAACACCTGCCAGAGTTTGTTACTAGAAAGGCAGAAATGGTCTCCTCTCCCTCTCTACCACAGCACCCTGTTCCTCTGTCCAGCAGCCCAATGGAAGAGCTTCCTCCCTTCTCCTAAGCACAGCTCTCTGGCCACTCCACTCCCTTTCTGTCTGGGGGCAGGGCACAGCCAGCATCCTGAGAGGCAGGGGCCTGGCATAGCATCACTGCCCTAGACTATCCTGCCAAGCTTTCACTTATGTTTATCTTTACCATCCTATCCTATTCACAGAACAAAGTAAAATAGGAAGAACTTCAAGGGAAAACTAAATTACTTAAGGGTGCTGCATAAATTCAATAAAAACAAAGGGTCATATCAGTAGCTAGTTAGATCACAGTGCAATTGATGTTAAAAGATCATGAATTCAATTTCTAAATTTAAATCTGTTCTATTTTGAGAGACTATAAGCCTCAGTTTTCTTTACAAACACATACTAATGCCTCAGACACTTCCTAGTTGTATGATCCTGGGCAAGTCACTTAACCTTCTTTGCCCAGTCCTTGCCTTTCTGTCTTAGGAGCTATTACTAAGACAGAAAGTAAGGATTATTTTTTTAATCTAGGAAAAAATTCTAAGTCCCTATTCTACTAAAAATCAGTCTTAATAAAATACACAGTACAGCACAATACAAGGATTATAATAAATAAGTATAACTGGAAACATATAAAGCTGATTTGTGTACCTGTAAAGCATTTCTGTCTCTCATTGCTATTTCAAAGGATGTAATTACCACAGGATGTATCTGCAATGTCCCTTCACGTTTATGAATCTTTTGTGCCAATTTTCGCCGTTCTTGTTGATCTCCATGATACAACATAATAGGAATCTAAGATAATAGTATTTATTATAAATATTAACAAATTTACACACAGAACTGGAAAAAGGACAAAACTTAATTACCCTTCCTAATGTTTTAATTGGCTATTAAAAACAAATCCAGAATTAATTTATCTGTTATAAGAGAAAAATCTTTTAAAAGTTCTAAGCATTAAAGCACTTGATCACAACAAACCACTAATTTGCTTTATTTGAAAATACACTGTATTGATTTCTTTTGTCTTTACATCCTAGTCATTACTAAGAAAGGAAAACAAGAGATTCTTCTTGCTCCAGATTGAAGCCTTGGTTATAACAACTGCACTCATGAGATAAAAGAGAATAAAGAGCTAAGAATGGCACTGAGGGTTAAGTATAAACCTCAATGACTAGGATGGTGGTAGACTTGAAAAAAATAGGGATCACTCAAAAGGGGGGGATGTTTTGAAGAAAAAGTTCTGTTTTAGACATGCTGAATTTGAGATTCCCAAGAGACATCCAGTTTGCAATGAACAAATGACATAGTGATCATAAGGCTATACCATAAACTACTGATCACTTATTTTAAAAAAGTATCAAGTAGGAATGGAAAATGAGGTAGGATAATCACAGAATGAAAAACAATAGACTGATGAACTAATGATATGTTGGTACCCTCAAAATACTGGAAAAATCTAGAATCAGACTTATGAGTATGTTTAGCTCTACTAATGGAAACTTAAGAAAATAGGTAATAAAAATTTGGAAGAAAACTGAAGAATGATTCCCAAAGGTGATAAGAAGAGTGCACATTAACGAGAACATTGATTCATCAAAGTTTAAGAAAATAAGTCTTACCTGTGGAGTAAATCTTTTGAATTCAGCCATCCAGTTAGGAAGTGTAGACAAAGGGCCACACACAAGAAATGGTCCAGGCACTCCTCTTTCAACCATCAATGCTATTGTAGCAATGCACTGAACAGTCTTTCCTAATCCCATTTCATCTGCTAAAATGCCATTAATACCATTTTCCCAAAGCATCTGCATATTCAAACACAGAAAAACAAAACCTTGTGTTTAAATCCAGAAACATCAATTTCTGCTCTTCACAAGAATTTCATAGTAGCACTAATTGACAAAAATGTGACTAAGATTATAAACTCAATATTAAAAGGTTGCTTAAAAATTCCCCAACTTGGGGCAGCTGGGTAACTCAGTGGATTGAGAGTTAGGTCTAGAGACAGGAAATCCTGGGTTCAAATGTGACCTCAGACACTTCCCAGCTGTGTGACCCTGGGCAAGTCACTTGACCCCCATTGCCTACTCTTACCACTCTTCTGCCTATTGGCTCCAAGACAGAAGGTAAAGGGTTTTAAAAAAAATTCCCAACTTTCTGAGTGGTTAGATAACTTCTAGGTAACAAATCCATTACGTGATTCCAAAGGGCAAATGAAAAAAATCTCAAAAAATTAGAAAACCTTACAAATTTTAAATTTCAAAAAACAGGTATTAAAATCTTAAATTGAAGAAGTGCTTACATAATGGTAAGGAATAGCAATAGAAAGAGGTGACATAATATAGTAGAAAAAGGTAATGGATTAGTAATTAAAGAGATAGCAAGGACTCTAGTTCCATTTCTTCAACTTCCTAACTCAGATTGAGACCAGATAAAACTTAAATTGAATTGAATGTACCTTTCAGAACCTAGGATATCTAAGGTCTATCATGTAATATAAATGAAAATCACCCAGCCAAAACCCTAAACTTACAAAATTTTTAAAAAGGTAATAAATTAGGCTTCTTGGCTTTACAAAGATTGACCACAGATAGTATTACAATGGACAATGAAAAATAAACCTTTAAATGAACTATTAAACCAATGACTCATACCCTTAGCCATTCCATGCCTTCTACTTGGTACCACCGCATTACTCCTCCTGTGAAGTGCTTTGGTTGCTGAAAGGGTACTGACTGGCCATTACATTTCCTTATTGGATCTAGAAAGTATTTAGCATTATGCCGAACAACTTGAGATAATCTATCTTTAATCACACTATTTGTATCACTACTTTTCTGAAGATCTTCTACAGAAAGCTGTATAGAAGAAGAGCTTTCCTCCTAGGAAAAAAAACAAAACAAAACATTAAAAATTGAAGCTTACAAGGCTTAACTTCAGTCTTCTTTATCAGGCAATATTAGTCAACCTATAAGTAGCCCTAGATCTATTAATATTCAATTGTACAATATAGTGTAAGAAATAAAACATTTGGACAAAACCCTGGAGATGTCTAGCCCCCAAATTTCTCTAGAATGTGATTATAAAACTCTCCAATACTATATTCTCTCAGTCAAGAAATAGCTAATCCTCCTACCCCTAACCAGGTATAACAAACTCCTAAAAACCCTTACTAGAATTAGCCCTATTCTTAATTTTTCATTCCCAACAAAGTTTTCTGATTCTTGGAATACCTTTCCTGGAATGCTAAATCTGGAAATTCTGAGTTCCTAAAAACATCCTTCTCTATCACTATTCATTATCTGCTGCCTAAAAATAAATTATCGATTAGCTTTTAGAAAGCATTTTCACTCACTTGAAATCCGAGGACATGGAAGAAATTCAAACCAACATTTCAACACTTTAACTGTCTAGCCCTTATAATATTTTTCTGTCTTGGAACTCATATTTAGTATTAAATCTAAGATAAAAAGGTAAGAGTTTTTAAAAAACTAAAATGAAATTTTGCTAAGAGAAAGTCTGCAAGATTTAGGGCTAGGATCAAAGAAATGACTAGACATTTAGGAGTCCAAATGTTTCCAGATATATACAAAGTGGGGAAAAAATAAGATTATGCCTTCTTAAACAGTGCCAAATATCAAAATTATTAGTTCTGTGAAATGAGGAGTCAAAATGAAAGGAAATATAACATCTTAATGTGAAAACAATTCACCTAACATATGTAATATATATAACATAAAAATAAACTGTTTTCATATTTACTTCACACATATTGAATCTCAGATACATAACCTTAAACCTAAATCCATATATTAAGACACATACAAATATAATTAAAATTAACAGGTGAAAACCTATTAACCAACAAGTACTTTTTATACAAACAAAATACAAGGTAATTTTTTTGAAAGAGGGAATTAAAAAAAAAACATTTGGTGTAAGGGGGTATCAGTAAGGTCCTCATTTGAGTTGAGCCGTTAAAGCTGGGGATTCAAGAGACAGGTGAGAAAGGAGACATTCCAGGAATGGAACTGATGTGGTTTGTGAGAAATACCAAGAGAGTCAGTTTAATACATAATATTTACTGAAGGAAGCAATGCGTAACAAGCCTGAAAAGGTAGAATGGAGGCAGGCTGTGAGAAGTCAGAAAATACGTGATTTTAATGGGAGGTAAAAGGTATGAAAACCACTGGGGGAAGAATCCTGTTTGACATGACAAAAAAGCAAAAAGAAATGAGCAAGAAGCATTAGGTCCATGTAGTTAAATGCTTGGGGAAACAAATATAGAATTATAAATGACTTTACCCAGCCGTCTTCTTTCTTCTTTTTAGCCACTGACAAAATTTCCTTTAAAATGAAGAAAAGGTTAAATTAAAAACATTTTTATTAAAATATTTTTCATCTTTCATGTTAAATCAATAAGACAAGCATTTTACTGAGCTCCTAGCGCATATCAAGTACTGAGATATAAAAGACAAAAACACATGAAAAAGTGGTAAATTGTGGACAGCTGTCTTTAAGTGCTACGAGTTTTTTCTTTTCTTTAAAAACTCTTACCCTTCTGGGGGCAGCTGGGTAGCTCAGTGGATTGAGAGCCAGGCCTAGAGACGGGAGGTCCTAGGTTCAAATCTGACCTCAGACACTTTCCAGCTGTGTGACCCTGGGCAAGTCACTTGACCCCCATTGCCTACCCTTACCACTCTTTCACCTATGAGCCAATACACAGTATTGACTCCACGACGGAAGGTAAGGGTTTAAAAAAACAAAACAAAACAAAAAAACCTCCTTCTGTCTTAGAATTAATACTAAGTATAGGTTCCAAGGTAGAAGGGCAGTAAGGGCGAGGCAATTGTGGCTGTTAAGTGCTTTGTCCAGGGACATATACTTAGGAAGTGTCAGAGGCCATATTTGAACCCAGGACCTCCAATCTCCAGACTTGGTTCTCTATCCAATGGAAAACACTTAGCTATCCCTTACAAGAACTCTAAAAATGAAAGTACCAAGTATGCACTTGAGATAATAGAGAATAGACTTGAGTTGAGCTAAACAGGATTTATAGTGTTAGATAGGAAAGGCATCGGCACTCTATAAAGAACAAAATGATCAAAAGTTCAGGGGCAGAAATAGGAAAATAAAAAAACAAAATCAGCCTGATTAGCTAAATGCCTGTGTGAAAACTACTCAATACAGAATTTCCAAATGCCTGGCTTTGGGGACAATATTTTATGCTTCTTTACCTCTTTTGACATGACTTCTGAAATATTATATTCATCTTCTCTTCCTCTTTTCTTTTTCACAACTACAAAAATAAATGAAAGACAGTAATATCTTGGCAAACTCAGAAAGTAAATAGAATCTTCAAAAATTAGGACAAGAAAATTTACCTGGTTTTTCTTCACTTGTATCAGTTGATCTTTTCCCCTACAGAGTAAATATTTAGAATATTAGGTTACCCACAAAGATTCTTAATTTTATGACAAATGAGTTAACTTCATTTACTTTAATATCAAGAAAATGGAAAGTGTATATAGCCAATTACAATTCTGGGGGGAAAAAAAAAAAAAAGAAAAAAAAAACCTCTAGACGCACTGGCAAGAAAAAACAATATTCCATCATCCCTGTGATTTATGGTACCTTGTCAGAAGACTGAGGAAAGAGATCATACTCAGTATTACCCATCACATAAATGTGTAAATATTCTTAATAGTCATCTTCTGTGCCTGTGGGCGAGTAATCCAGGGACTTCAGGACAAATGCCTCCTTACCCATAAAATTTAGGCCTTTAACATAGAAATAATCTCCCCTCACTGATTTTTGGTTGTATCCATTGCCTTTTGTACTTTATTTCTCTTGAGGATGGAAGAGGAATCAATACATGCATCATTTAATAACTTTTTTTCCTCATTCTTATTAAAGAATGTTTTATAAAGTCTATGAAGGGGAGAAGGAAGGAGGGAATATGGAGGTAGAGGGAAATGTTTTTACAATCTTTTAAATCCTTACACTTAGAAGTAAGGTTTTTCAAGAGTAATGAAATTGTTGGAACCAGGAATAGTTCACAAGTTCTCAGATAAACTAGAAAAGAAAAAAAGCCAAGGTTTGGAAGAAGGGGAAAAAAAGTAAAGATTTAGGATTTTTGAGGAGAGAAAGGAAAAAGATCTGATATTCAAGGATTAGGAGTTATTTTTCAAAGAGAACAGAATAAAGGATGATACACCCAAAATAAACATGCAAATAAAAAAGTAGAGAAGTGAGGAAGGAGGAAAGAGAAGAAACAAAAGAGGGAGGAAAGCAAGCTTGAAATTTATTAAAGCATAAGACTTAGAAAAGCAAAGAAGAAAAGATGAAAGGAGAGAAGATAACATGGGATAAATAGGTAGGTACAATTTAATAGTTATATGTCTGTATATAAATAGGGAAATGGCAAATTCTAAAGAACTGGAAAATAGAGGATGGGTTACAGAAACACATGGAATGGGTGATGACTAAAAACAATAAGACACATTAGTGAAAGTTAATGGATGGTAGTAACCTTTGTTAATAGTGACTAAATCAAAGAATATGCTTTAACCAAATACTTATTTTGTTTTTGGGGTGGTGGATGGGGATAAGAGGGCTCAAAGTGAAGAATTTACCAGGACAAACTTATCTATAAATGAGACCATCCAGCCTTCAACCTAAGGTTAATTATATTATGTAGGCAGTAAATTCTCCAGTGGAATGGAATGTTTAGTCCTATGTATTTATGAACATTTATATTTCCCCAACTATAAACTAATAAGGGCACTAGAAAGAAAGGAAACTCTTGCCAAGTAAAGGGAGAAAAAGTTTTAAAGCAATATTTAAACATTTTACTGAGGCTATTTTTCTGTTAACATTAGAATCAGAAATTTCTTCCATGTGGTATTTTTTAAAATTTAGTATAACAGATTACCTTTGAAACTTTTAAAGCTTCCTTTTTTCGTTCCAATTTCTCTTTCCTCTTCTGTTCCTGAGAAGAGATAACTTACTTAGTGTCCTTAAAATATACACATTTAATGACTGCCTTATTTACTTTATTTAGTCCTGAAAGGAATTACTTTCTGCCTAAACCTGTCATTTTACAAACAAGATACGAATAAATTGCTCCAAGTCAAATAGGCAGAGCCCAGAAAGCAAAATCAGTATCTCACACTTCAAATCTACTTCATATTCTGCCCACTTCACCATAATGCTACTCTTTAATATTAATGGAGACTAAATGTAAAGTATACCATTGGATCCAGAAAATGGAAAGGAATAATAAAATAAGCTGGCACAGATATGTTCATCTTTTCGTTCTACACTAAGTTCTCCCTCTAATATGCAGAAGTAACCCTAGATTTTCAAAAGTTTTGCCAAGAGAACATATATTTAGGCAGTTCCTTCTCATACAGAAAGTCCTATAGGGTCAATGACAGTATATCTGTCTTATAAGACTAGCCTACTTAAATTCAGAGGCCAGAAAGTTAACATTACCAAGTAAATTTGGACCACATTTAATTCATGATGATCTAGGCATTTGGGGTACTACAATCTTAAGTCATTCATGAGGACAAAAATTCTTTTGTTGTACCAAAGGACATGCTTATTTTTTAAACTTTAGATTTAAAAGCTACCAATAATTATTTTCAATTACTCACCTCTATTTGTTGCTGTTCCATTTTGGTCAACAAAAATTTCGAGTATATATTGCTTTTTTCAAGCAAATGTTGAAGTCTCTTATAGCGAATTTCATTAGAATCTCTATCCCAAGACATTCGAGCCTACAGACAAAAGATTTTTATGCTTATTTATTCCATGTCTTCCTCAAATATAAATTTTTTCTAGAGTACATCCTATTAAAATTCAGTCAGTAATAGGATTTAATGTCACATAATATGAACAAAACAATAAAAAAGTATGCAAATATAGCTTAATCCATCTTAGAACCAAGGTAAAAAACCTATAATGCTTTTAAAACTCAAAAAAATTTTAAATTAATTTTAAAATTTATTAGAATGCATATGGGTAAAAAAAATTATAAAGATACATAAAATATATGGAATAAGAAACAAAGTTTCTAATTACATTTGTTAAAAATGTTTTTTTGGGGGCAGCTGGGTAGCTCAGTGGAGTGAGTCAGGCCTAGAGACAGGAGGTCCTAGGTTCAAACCTGGCCTCAGCCACTTCCCAGCTGTGTGACCCTGGGCAGGTCACTTGACCCCCATTGCCCACCCTTACCAATCTTTCACCTATGAGACAATACACCGAAGTACAAGGGTTTAAAAAAAAAATAAATGTTTTTTTTTTCCTTCGATAAAATACATAATACCGTACATACAAGGTGTCTTCCAGTGGTAGGTGATCTTTTCTTAGATTATGCCCCCAAAACACAAATTCTGGAAGGTATTAATTCCAAAGAAATGTTTCAAGTAAAGGTTCAAAGGACTAGGTATGTCATCTGAGGATTAGCCTAATTAAGTTAAAAAGGCTTATCATGAGAACATCTGTCAACATTGTGTGAGATTTTTTCAGATTCAGCAACGTGAAGATCAACTAAGGTGTGAAAAGCTTATCATTTCCATGAATAAACAAACTGTAGATACTTTTGTTTAAACTACTACCTGTCCCATCCCACCCCCCTTTTTTAAAGAACTCTTACCTTCTGTCATAGAATTAATACAAGAATCAGTTCCAAGCCAGAAGAGTAGTTAAGAGCTGGGAAATTAGGATTAAAATTTGTCCAGGGTCAGGCAACTAGAAAAATGTCTGAGACCATATATGAATCCAAATCCTCCAGACTCCAGGCTGGGCACTGAGCCACTCAGCTGCCTCATCCTAATATTTTCTTGTATTGTTGATAAGTGACATTATTTAACTTTTCAGGTTAAAATCAGAGTCCATGTAGCATAGTGGACCCTCTTGTCAAGAAGACTTGGGTCTAACCTCTGCCTGACCCTAACTAGTTATATGACCATAGACAAAATGAAAAGCTCACAGGATCAAAGAACCAGAACTAGGAGAGACCAAAAAGGTCATTTAGTTCAACTACTTCATTTTGCTGATGAGGAAACTGAAGGCCAGAAAGGTTGAGTCCTTTGTCCAGTCACAGAAGTTCTGGCATTCACTGCCTGTGTCATGCATAACATTTCTACAAGACTCATAACACAAAAAGAGCATACAAACTCTACCCCATTTTATTTACAATCTAGAACTCTTAAGACATACACACAAAAAGCAAAGAATAAATACTTGTTAAGTAAGGTGTGTAACGCTAAACCAAGGCAGAGAAATCTTCATGACCTAGTGGCTGGTCTTTAAGAGGAAAAAAACCCTATGACAATGACTCAATCTAGGCAATTCTTCCTTCTAGCCTTACCCCGCCCCCCATTATATTCCTAAATGAATCCTCAAAAATAATCAGATTGATGAAATAAATACAATATACTATATTTTATGAACTTATATATTATTACCTACCTGTCTACCACATATGATCAAATATCATATGTAAGGACAGAGCTGTAAGTGTTTGATAAATATGCTGAATAGATGAAGCACTTATTGTTGAATGTAATAAAAAGGGAGAAAAAAAAATTTTTTTAAATATGATTACCACATTTAAAAGATTTTTCACCCAAAGTCACCCATTTTTAATGTCAGCTAAATTAAAGCTATCACCATCAAGTTATAACTCCTATTTATGTAACATTTGGTTTAGCTCCTTTTACAATCTCAGTATCTCACACTTATGTTAATCCTTGACTTGGACCAACTGGTGATTGAATCTATTCCCTGGACAAGCAGTTCTCAAAGGGACCAACAGCCATATGAAAAAGCACTCCAAATCCCTATTAGCTCTAATAGGCATTATTTGTTACAGGAATTTTGCTTTTTTTTTTTTTTCCAATGAGAATTGGAAGATAGGAATAGGATTACAAAGGGGAAAAAAATGAGAAGAAAGCAGAATAAAGGGCAGAAGGAATCACAGATAAGCAAGATGGTTTCTAAAGTTGTAAGCTAAATTTATCAGATATTTGAAAGAAAGAGATACAAGTCCCTCTCCTTATATTATACAATAGATGTGGAAATTCTCATTTTCTTTGGTGCTTAAAGTTCACAATTTAAAAAATTTAAAGCATGTGTAGACCTCTCCCCTAAAAAAGGTCTCCCATAAAAGCATACCCCCCAAAGCAATAATTTTAAGAGAAAGCAAGTCTTATTTCTTTAGTACAAGGAATTCCTGGGTGAAGAAAACTGTCTAACAAAGGAGATGAACCTATTCCCCTCAATTTATAATTCCAACAAAGCTGCCTAAAGCAGAGGGATTAATTAATTTACCCAGGGTCACATAGCCAGTATGCACCTGAAGGACTTGAACCCAGGTCATCCTGGCTCCCAAACATGCTGCCTCTCCAGAAGTCGTATCATTTATAAAATATAATTTTTTAATTTTGTAAGTATTTTGACATTGAGTTACTATCACAAAGAGGCACTAATTGCTAGGTGGACATCAACATAACATAGTAAAAGAGTATGAAGTATTAACATTTACCAATTTAGGGAGGAATCATATACCTGTCATTGGAAAATTACTATTTCCCTCTCCAGTATTCTAAGTTACTTCATGTTCTTTTCAAGAGGAACATAGATCTAGTCACAGAAGACTCAGGGACCATTCGGTTCCACCTTTCTTCTTACAAATAAGGAAAGGTGGGGAGGGAGATTAAGGGACTTGCCCAAGCAATTGGCCCTATGAGTCAATATTCTTTCCACCACACTAGGATGCATCTAAGCATTTAGTAAGTTCCTACTATGTGCTGAGCATTTTGCCACGTGGAAGAGTCTGCTCAAAGAATTTCCTTTAATTCTATCCTTGAGGGACACGTGTATGTTATGTACAAAATTAGAACAAGGTAATTTATAAGAAGAGGGCAACAGGGCAAGGAAAAGGAAGAGGTTGAAAGACTTCAGAGAAAACTTCACCTCCTGGAAGAAAACAAGGCATTCTGAAAAGCAAAGGAGACATGAGAATATATTCTGGATACAGAGAACAATCTTTCTTTCCCAAGGCTTGGGTCTTCCCAATTCCAAAGAATCCTAATAAGTGAATTTCCATCTAGTGCTACCTTCAGGAATCCTCCTTCCTATAGAAAGACATCTTTTTTCTTAAGATTAGAAGTATTCTTTCAAATGAACCATTAAGTATTCCTTTTACAAATATTGCCTCAACAGGTGCAATACTCCACACTATCACAGTATATGTTCTCCAAAACATTTTCTGGGTAGAGGCCAAGATAGTAAGAATCAGAATGGGAAAGTGAATTAACTTAAGGAGTTAATCCAGATTCAACCACTATGTGACCCCAAGCAATTTACTTAACTTCTCATTTTACCTCAAATGTAAAATGGGAATAACAGCACTTACCTACCAAGGTTGTTTTGGAAATCAATTGAGATAAAATGTATATATATTTTAAAGGAGAACTTAGTAATTTGCCTGACACATGTCCAATATAAATCTTTATTCCTCTTCCTTCAATATACCATATTAAAACTGCTGAAGCAAGATTAGCTAATTGCATTGCATATCACTGAATTCGTGATTATAAAATGCCATACACTTAAAAGAGCACAGATCTAGAGATAGAATGGATTTCAGAAGCCATCTAGTTTAACTGTTTTCTATATGGAGAAATCAGGTAATCCACTGATATTTGCAGTCATTTATAGTTAAGTCAGCACAACGATTCAAATTCAAATTCTAAGACTCCAAAAAAAGTTATTCCCACTTCGCCACCATGCCTTCCTTCAGTGTTTTAAATCATTATTTCCTTTTCTCTATTAGACAATCATATTAACAATGGGCCATAACAAGTCATGTAAGTCCTAAGAACAACCTCTTTTAGGACAAGGAATAAAAAATGGTTAAAAGCAATGACTTGAGTAATTGTTTTATGTATAGAAAATAAGATACACATCGGAAATAGGGGACTATTGAGCTGGTTATCATCTCAGTGGTGCAAGGGGCCAGGGGCTTTTCTACAGATGTCTTAACACTGTCTGGATACTGAAGAGGCACACAAACTAAACTGTCCCTTAACTAACTCTAAAGGTAAATTAAGCAGGAAATGTTTCCTCATTAAAGTCATAACAGTGACTTCAAAAGAGATTCAAAGCTGGAATACAATTTTAAACATTAGCAATTTCATTTGCTGTCAATAAATCCTATTTCTATTTCTCTTTGTGGATGGAAATGGGTTCTGGATTCTCAAAGGGTTTTGCTAGCAGTAGAAAGAAATCCTTGGTAGATAGGATTTACAAATAGATGGGATAACATTTCATGAAAAAAGCATAAAAGGATTGTGATCTGCATTGCTGTAAAGTCTATCATGTACTGAAGAAATCTGATTAAGAATATGTTTTCTTACTTGGGATCAGAATCATAAATCTTGAGCTAGAAGGAATTCAGATCAGTACCTTCCCTTTCATTAATTCCTTCCAAATTGAGAAATGACAAACCAAAGTACCTGGAAATTAGTTATAACTTACCTTTTTTCAGGTCTAAAATAAAGAGGAAGATAAGATTCTGAATTTAGTGTTTCATATTCTCATGACAAAATTGTTAAATCACACATTTATGAGAAAATGACTGTTGGAAAAGATGCAAAGCATCGTGATGGCTTTTTCTAAAAAACAAACCACAGAACTAAAGATTTTAAAAGAAAACGAACAGAAAGGCCAGAACTAATTGTTACAATTTAAATGTTTTTTAAACTTCCGAATGCTTTTTAGACGAATATAATTTACTGTTGTTTACAATACACTAACGCTTTAAAAGTAAGCTTACTTCAAATAAAATTTTGAAACTACCCACGAATGCTCAAGATCTCCAAAAGGTAAAACAAATTTTTAAATATAATTTTCAATATTGGAAAAAAGTTAAATGTTTTAAGTGTATGGTTTTATTGTTTTTATTATGGAAGCAAAAAGAAAATAGAAAGGATTCGTTCGGCTCAAGTCCTATTCCTTTTTCGTGACCAACAGTCTGGTATAATACCTTCTCTAGCATTTTTCGTTCTCTCTCCAGTCCAACTGCTTCCAGTTGTTTTTCTTCTTCCAGCATGGCTGGGGTGATAAGCAGAGTGTCGTCCGGTGGCTGGTCCATCTCTGTTACCAAAGGGGAAAATGGTTCATGAGTATCATGCCCAGACGCTGTGCTCCCAGCACTTAAGCACACTACCCTCAAAGGGCATTTCTAGGCTCGGACAGACTACTACAGTCCCGAAAAAAAGAAAGGTTCCTGGGGCACACGCCTGGTCCCCGCCGCTCAGAACATCCGTAAACCACAGAAAGGCTTTCCCTCGCGGGGGTGGGGACGAACCGAGCGGCGTCTGGGGAAAAAAGTCCGCCGGAGTGAGGGTGAAGGGGGCCCCCGGCCGAGCAAGTCCACAAGCCCAGAAAATCACCAACAGAGACGCTTCGTTTTCGCGGGAAACTCAGGGAGAGGACGAGGTAGTACCCAGGCTCTGCCGGCCCGGCCCTCCCCACCACCAAAGCTTCACTTCCCCCTCAGCCGCCTCCCTTCCTCCCCCTTCCCCCGACTCATGACTCGGGGCCGAAAGAGCACTCACCGCCGCTCTGCTGCAGGTGCTCCGCGGGCATAGCAGAGGGGACGCTCGCAGGGGAACAAGGGGTTCAGCGGCGCCACAACTCCCTGACGGAACTCCGCGCCGTGGAGACCAAGCAGCCTGTAAACCCGCGCGCCAATTTTCACCTCAACCACCCGCCAAGCCTCGCGAGACCCACTCCTCTCACGAGATTCCCTGGGAAAACCGCGCGCTTCCCCTCCCCAAATCTCCACACGCTCCTCCCTACCCCCGCCCCGTCCCCACCCCCAGCCTTTGGGAGCTTCCTGTTCCTCTTCTCCCCCACCTCCTCCCCGCCTTCGCAGGGTCAGATGGGGCCACTGCCTGTTTCCAGGTGTTCTTTAAGCTTTCACATCTTCCCCAGAGGGGGCGGGGTGGATCACTAGAACAGATTAAATACAAAATGCACAGGGGAAATGACTTTAGCAATCTAGTGTTTGATAAACCCAAAAAGCCCTGGTTGGGGAATAAGAACTCACTATTTGGCATAAACTGCTGAGAAAACTGGCAAATAATATGGCAGAAACTAGATATAGATCAGTATCTCACAACCTATACTAAGATAAGGTCAAAATAGATACATGATTTTAGACATAAAGGGTGATGCCATAAGCAAATTAGGGGAGAATGGAATAATTTATGTCATCTTTGAAGAAGGGAAGAATTTATGACCAAATAGAACATTAAGGGATGTAAAATTAGTAATTTTTTACTATATTAAAAAGGTTTTGTACACAAAAAAAACCCCAGTGTAACCAAGATTAGAAGGTAGCAACAAATTGGGGAAAAGTTTTATAGCAAATTTCTCTGATAAAGGTCTAATTTCTTTTACAGAGAACTGAATCAAATTTATAAGAATACAAGACATCCTCAATTGACAATGAGACACGAAGCTGTTTTCAGATGAAGAAATCAAATCTATCATATGAAAAATGTAATAAATCACTCTTAGAGAAATACACTTTTTTTAAAAAACCTTAACTTGTGTATTGGCTCTTTGGTGGAAGAGTGGGCAATGGGGGTCAAGTGACTTGCCCAGGGTCACACAACTGGGAAGTGTCTGAGGCAGGATTTGAACCTAGGACCTCCTAGACCTCAGTCTAGGCCTGACTCTCAATCCACTGAGCTACCCAGCTGCCCAGAAATATTTTTTAAAGCCTGAGGTACCACATTACACTTATCAATTGGCACTATGACAATAAAAGTGATAAATGTTGGAGGGGACACAAAATTGGGAGACAACTGCATTATTGGTGAAGTTGTGAACTAATCCAACCATTCTGGTGGGCAATTTAGAACTTTGCCCAAAGGGCTATAAAATTTTGATCCAGTAATAATGCTGCTAGGTCTGTATCCCAAAGAGATAAAAAAAAAAAAAAGCAAAAGATAAAGGATGTACTAGAACAAAAACATTTATATCAATTCTTTCGTGGTAGCAAAGATTTGGAAATTGAAGAGATGTCCATCAATTGGGGAATGGCTGAACAAATTGTGATAATTTGTTCATCAACAACATATGATGCTGATGGAATATTATCATGCTATAAGAAATAGTGAGCAGGATGATTTCAGAAAAAGTCAGAAAGATTTACATGAACTGATACAGAATGAAAGAAGCAGAACCAGGAGAATATTGTACTCAATAATAGCAATATTGTGATAATCAACTGTGAAAGACTTAGCTACTCTCAGCAATACAATGATTCAGGACAACTCTAAAGTTTTGACAAAGAATGCTAAACACCTCCAGACAAAGAAATGTTATCGTTGGATTGCAAATCAAAGCATACAATTTTCACTTGGGTTTGTGTTTTTATTTTAGGGTTTTGCTTTTATATAAGTATTCTCTTACAACGATAACTAATATATGGAAATGTTTTGCATGGTAATACATGTATAACTCAGGTCAAATTGCTTACCATCTAAGAGAAAGGGGTAGAAAGGGAGGGAGGCAATTTGGATCTTGGAATTTCAGAAAACATACATTGAAAATTGTTATGACATGTAATTGGGGGGAAAAAAACAGGAGACAGTGCAAGCTCTGAGAAAAGCACATTAATCCATGCTACATGAAGCACTGAATGCCTCAAGAGAATTTGGAGTCAGGAAGACCTGATTTCAAGTCCTCCCTCAAACCCATATTGAGCTGGGACCCTGGATGATGCCAAACCTCATCTAGAAACAGAAAATGAATGGTTTAGGCTCTGGGTCCTTAACTCCCTACAATTCCAAGCCTTCCCAACTACAAAACCCCTGCCTGTAGTGTCAGTAATCCATGCTCTGGCGTGCAGGTTGCAGCTTACACCTAACCTATGTTCCAGGGAGAAAAATTATAGAGAAAAAGGAGGCAGGTTTGGATGAGCTCTAGATCAAACATTTGGCTAATAGATACACAGTTGGAAGGGACCTAAAAGGTCCTACAATCCAACATCCTTGTTTTACACATAAAATCATGAGCTTCTGAAAGCCTTAATTGACACAGGTAAAGCCAAGATTCACACACAGTAATTTTTTCTTTGGTAAAAAATTATGGGTTTTTTTCCACTATCACTATCATTTTCCCCACTGAATACATTCCACCTTCTAAGCAAAATAAATCAATACTTTAGCTATGTCTGAAAATGTTAAGTGGCTCATTACACCTCCTCACTGAGACATAAGGTAATTATTTCTCTATCATTCTTCTTAAGTTATGATTGGTCATTGCATCCAAATGACTCCTAAATCATGGTCACTGAATCATTCACTCTTAAGTCATGACTGGACACTGCATCAAGTCACTCTTTTAAAGTCATGTTTGGTTATTTTATCAGAATCCTGAATTCTTTCTGGAAGATGCTTTTTTCATTATATGATTCCAGTGCTGACTCCCCATTTCCACCCCCAACACAAAATTATTATCTTGCTTCTTAGTTTTTTTTAAATAGCACTTTGCCGGATCTCTCTCTTGCCCTTGATTACATTGTTCTGTACTAATTTTACTAATGCCCTCATTTCTACTATTAGTCAATCAAAAAAATATATCAGGTACCTATTATATGCCACACACAGTGCTAAGGGGGAATACACAGAAAAAAAAGTAAAACAATCCCTGCCCTCAAGTAAATTACTCTCATAGGGAAGGAAGGATGTACACATATCAATATATAGAGAATTTGTGCAAAGTGAATACGAGGCGGCTTTGAGAGCGCACTAGCCTGTGTAACAGGATCCTTAGAAGGAACATGAAAGCTTTTGTTTTTGAAGGACATAGTATTTGGGCTGTCTTGAAGGAAATCAAAGATTCCTTACCAAAAAGCATGGGGGCCAGACAAGGTAAAGGAACAGACACAAAAGTGGGAACATCATGTATTCACAACTGCAAGGACAGCATACCCAGACTGCAGAATCCAGGGGATGAAGTATAATTAGCCTGGAAAGCTAGTTTATGGAGCCGGGTTGTAAGAGCTCGAAATGTCACACACAGGGTTTGTATTTAACCCTACAGGTAGATAGCCACTGGAGTTTTTGGAGCAGTAGCACCTTTGAGCAAAAAGATATGGTCAGATCTATGCTTCAGCATAATCACGACTGTAGCTGTAGAGAAGAGAAACGAGAGATGAAGCAGTGAAGCCAATCTGGAAGCTTTGGCAAGAGTCCTGGTAGGCGTTAATGAGAGCCTTAAGCAGAGAAGTGGTCCCGTATCTGAAGAGGGGAGACGGTACAACAACCAGAAGGGGCAAGATTTGTCCAGTGATTGTTGATGTGGATAAGGGTGAGGAACTGAGGAAAACACTGAGGTTGAGAATCGGGGTGATGAAAAGAAAGGTAGTGTCCTCAACAGCAACAGAGAAGTCTGAAGAAGAACTGGGGGAGGGGGACAGAGAATTTTGAGTCCTCTTTTGGGCATTATGAGTTTTAGATACTTATGGGATCCGCAGTCAGAAACATTCCATCCGAAGCTAACTGATACTCAGGAGAGAGGCTAGCAAGCAGATGGTGAAAGAATTCAGGACTGGAGTTTGGAAGCAATTAGTTAAGAAAAGACAAGGGAGTAAGAGATTCAAGAAGAGAGGAAAACAGAGGGTTGAACTAGTCACTAAAAGTTTGAGATTAGGAATGAACAAGAATAAGACCTTTGAAGGAGACCAAATAGGAAGTTTATTGCGGTAGCCCAGGCAAGAGGTGATGAAAGTCTTAAGAATGGTAACTGGGAATGATAAGGAGGAGATGGAAAGAGGCAAAGAAACAGAAAGGGCAAGATTGGCCAAATGACAAGGGAGAAAAGAGGACCTAAAATAACAAATGAGCAGAAGTGACTAAGATCAGGCAGGTAAGAGAACCAGGAGAGAGCAATATCCTAGAGGAATGGGTGATAAACCATAGGGAATGCTGCAAAGAGGTCAAGGTAAAGGCTATTAATGAGATCTGGCATTTAAGAAATCACTGGTAACTTGGGGCAAGGTGGTTTCAGTTGAATGTCAGCATTCAGATGGCTGAGGATTTTTTTAGGGAAGAGTGAGGGGAGACATAAAGTTATCACGGAATGTTCCTGCATTACTTTATATTGTGATCCATTTATGAGTACCCATTCTCTGGTCTACATAAAATTCAAGAATCATAACTGTTGTTGGTCACATATTACCTAAGGGTTTATTAAGCTTTATTGACGATTTAATGTGCTATATATAAAGTAAAAAACCTCTCTCAAGAAACTTTATAAACTATTCCATCTTTAACCAGATTTTAAAAGGAAACCCTCCCTGACCCCTAAATTTCCCACCCTCTGGTGCACTTCCTCCCATATTTCCATGAACTTCTTATTTAAAAGGAGAGAGCACATGGTTAGAGCGTTAAATGGATGCTAAGAGTCCAGGATCAACTTTCACTTATTACTCTGAACCTTTTCTTATTTTAAAAACGGGAGTGAAAATCCTTGCCTACTTGGTAGGCTGGTCCCAATAATCAAATTAAGGAGCTATGGAAAAATTTTGAAAACTATAAAGAGTTATAAAGACATAATGATTATAATTAAATATAATTAAAATGAGAATGCGCACAAATGTAATCAATTATTGTCTCTATTTTTACATTTACTATCAAGGCTGAATCAATTTTATCATTAACATTTTTATTATAAAAACAACTTCCAAATACATTGTAATTATACAAAAGTCATTTTACTTTTTAATAAAACCATGAAAATTTCCATTTTCTTAATGTCAACAAATGAAAAAGTTCTGCAATGCCGTGGAAAGTTGCATTCCTTAAAAATGGTCACAAAATGTTCAGCCTGCAGCATGTGGAAAAAACTCACAAAATGGATTAATTATGGAAAGACTAGTCAGAATTAATAAACTATAGAAAGGATATCTTTAAAGAAATTCAATTTTATTTATTTCTAGGGCATGCAGAACTAAATGACACCTAAAAAAAGTGGGTAGTAGGAAAGAAGCATTGTTTTTTAACAAATAAAGATTATAATTAGCATGTTAAAGGATTATCTAAGTACTTGGGGGCCGGTCACTTTGCAATTAAATAATATGTTAATGAATGCTTCTAAAAGCCCAGAATTTCTCCGGAGAGGCTAAACAATTTCTTTAAAGATTTGTTTAAAATCTTCCTTTCCTTTGAAAAAAACTAAAAGGCAAATCAGTTCTATTTAAATTTTCACAAATATAGATTCAGTAAAGTCCAATTTAATATTTGGAATCTAAGTTTAGCTTTTATTAAACCCTGCTAATGGCTAAATATTACATTAATATCTTTCATTTATACCACACAGACACAGTTCTTTATTATCTGATTACTGATTAGGCAGATTATCCACCAGCAAATTTAAAATTCCATATTGACTTCCCAACAGATTTTAGGGCTGCTTAATTCCCAATTGTTCTTGTCAGCTGATATATTCTTTCTTGGGAGGTAAATTAATTTTAATAGCAACCTAAGCAAGACAAGAAATAGAAAGGCAAATTCATTGTTACCAAAAAAAATTACAATGCATTGTAATGTCAATTAAAAATGATCTGGGATTAACTGTTTGCAAATACACATATTAGTGCAGCAATACTGAAAGTGAACTGAACCAGAGAAAAAGAACATTAACTCCAAGCTAAGGGAAAAGTTGTTAAACTCTTTAGAAATTTCAATGCCTCATTGCTAATGCTGGATTAGCATTATATCTTCAGTCAAGTACCAAAGTAATCATTTAAAGGCATTTGACCAACAGCAGATACACCAAGTGGATCAGAGCGATTTGTAACTTGCTCTCAAAGAGAGTGGCTATGAATTTAAGAAAATTTGGAATCAGAATACCTGCAAGGAGAAATGCAAGGTAATGGGAATAAGAAAATATCATGCCCTCAACTTCCTTAAAAGTTACTTTGCATAAGTATACAAGCAAAATAATATTTTATTAATCTTTACATTATTATGGATATAGTAAAACTTTCTACGTAAAAGAAAATTTTAATAAAGTGGCTATCTTACACATTAACAATATGAACTGTGTACAAATGGCTCATGGGCAAATACAGTATGCTACTGCAGCAGCCAGTACTGCTAGTCTTTTAGTACCACAGGCCTGGGGCAATTCTAAGCAAGAAAAATTTGGCAAAAAAAAAAAAAAATACTTTAGATATTCTTTTCCAGCTTCAGCTAATTAATGTAGATAACCCCAAAGTAATAAAGACTCATTTCAAGTAATTACTCTGTTTACAATTTTATTTACATAGGAATTATTAGTGGTCTTTAATGTATCCCTTGTATTTACATTTTTATATACAAGCTTATATTTGAAAGGTAAAGAAACTGTACAACAATAAAACAAAATTAGAAGAAATAACTTGGTTCCAAACTAAATAAATGAATACATAAAAATAAAATTTAACTTAGACATGTGGTATTCTCAATATGGTTAACTGCCAGGATTCAATGCTCCTCTACTCTCTACTAAACACTTTTCCGCCCATGAAACAAAACAAAGTAGATGCCTGGGCAGGAAGGAATGACTATAGTCACTTATTTCAGAAACTGGGGCGGCTTCTTATTGTGATATTACCCCTACCAAATTATTTCACAAAATGTTTCCTCCCCTAAAGCAACCTCCACTGCTTGGAGTAATTACTGAGAGGCCTTACCAAGTCACAGTGCTGGAATAATAAACAGGCACTCTCAGGTTCCATGTTCCTAAAGAGGCAGTCACCACATAGACTAGGAAGGATACCAGACCTGTTAGTTTGAAGACTACATATTAACAATATAAATAATGTACTTAAAGGTAGTTATAAACCAAACTGAAACATAAAAGCATTCTTTAAATAAGTAGCATGTTATGCAGATACTGCTCTTAACATTGAAATGATTCATTTTAGTTTCAAAATTAAAATGTTGTAGTGATAAATTTGATCTCAAGTCTACCAGTGATTAACATAATCAATACACAATAAATATCATCAAAGTTTGACTCATTAGAAAAAGTTAATGTTGAATTGTATTACTGCTATTTACTCATTTCCATTGATTAAAAAATTAGGGTTTTTTTTGTCAGCTAGAACACATTTTGCAAGTCACTGACTTGGCTATAAATTAAAATTTCAAATGTCAAATCTATATTTACAAAATTTCATTGTCTAACAGTGGAAGGATTTAAGTACAAAGAATGTCAAGTCTTTGCCAAGCACCATGCTACTTAAAACTGTCAGCATTATATACTAGGGTAGTTTCTTTACTGTGATTAAACAATCACTGTAAAACTTCACTTTAACATTTATGGATTGACTACCAAAGCCAAAACTTCTGCCCTCTAAAGTGCAAAGAAAAACTTTTCCTTCCACTATTTTTTCTCATTTTCATAGTGTTTTATGACCATGAATAAAATCATTTCTTAAACTAGAAATGGAAATAACATTCCTCTGTTGGTAACAATCTCTTGAGGAATATCCACATAATTTTCTTCAATAATGAACATACAATACTACAGAAAAAAAAAATACCTGAAACCAGTGAAGTATAATCTACCTCCAATATTTCCAGTTCCTGAGTTACACATATTTGTCCCAACTGATGGATGAAACTGAATGACATCAGTGACCCAAATAAGTTTAACTCAATGTTTCATATTCTTAGGCACATAGACAACAAAGAAATTTATTTGGTCCATAGTATTTTCAACTGGTTAAATCTGGAGGTAATATCTGTATTGAGGGGTTTGGTTCTGAAAGCAGTCTGGGGTTCATACTATTTAACATGCCCCTTTTTGACCTCCAAAAGTGCCTTTCTGGTAACTTTAAAAAGAAAATAATCATGCCTCAAAAACTTTTAAGTACCAACCAAGATTATTGAAAATTTTATTGCATTAAACTCTTTACCTCAAATTATGGAATATGAACTAGCCACTTTCAGTTTTTCTTTGTGAAAACTGTTTTCCCCACACAATACTTTAAAAAATAATACTGGCAACTGGATATCCATTTATCTACTTTTGCCACTGAGTGAAAATTCAACATTTGTCCATCTCTCTTGATTCTTCTGGATTTCTCCAATATTTTTCTCTAATGTTTTTCACATAGGAAAAAATGTTTTAATGCCTTGTTTTCTACATTTAATTACTCTTTTAATTGTGAAGATTAGCTTTTCAGTGCTGGACTATGGTTCTTGTCCCCTTCTTTAATATCCTTCATTACAGATGCAAACACCTGAAAATGATTTGAAATAAAGATTAACTCTCAAACATTCTCTCTAGGAATTCCTCTCTAGGAATGCATAATAAACTGATTTCCAACTGTATTTGGCTGCTAGCCATTAATTTAAAAACAGAAAAGAGCTCTCTTTAAGAACCATCAATCTTGTTCCCTCCCCCCCTCAAAACAAATCAAAACTTTATATCTCTTACATCCTTTTTTATTAGGTCACATTTTAGACAAATTTTACCAGATCCAAATGAAAGATTCTAATATTATGGTCATCACCTGGCAGAACAGAAGGAGTAAAGACATTGGGATCAAGTCACTTATCCTGTCTTACTCTCAGTTTCCTCATTTGTAAAACAGATATGATATCTGAGCACTAAAGCATTTGGTAAACCCTAATGTGGGATACAAAGATGAATTATTCTTCCTCTGAAGCTCCAAGATTCCATTTCTAAGGATGGCTAATCAAACTCTAACAGAAAGGAATTCACAGCAATGTACATGGTGTCTGATAAGTCTGTATTTACTGTCTGTTTACTATCTGCATTCCACCTTTCCTCAGCTGAATGTTGTGCTGGATAATAGTAAGAAAGGAAAGTCAAGAATCCTGCATGTAACACTTACTTACATGGACAAATCACCTAACCACCTTCGGTCTCACTTTCCTCATCTAAAAAATGGGAAAAATAACTCCTCAAAACAGGCTTGTGTGTGGGGGCAGCTGGGTAGCTCAGTGGATTGAGAGCCAGGCCTAGAGACGGGAGGTCCTAGGTTCAAATCCGGCCTCAGACACTTCCCAGCTGTGTGACCCTGGGCAAGTCACTTGACCCCCATTGCCTACCCTTACCACTCTTCCACCTATAAGTCAATACACAGAAGTTAAGGGTTTAAAAAAAATTTTTTTTTAAAAAAAAAACAGGCTTGTGTGAGAATACAGGTGCATAAAAAACATTTTGTAAACTTTAAAGCATCATATAAATGTCAATCAATTTGGGGGGAGCAAAATATAATGAAAAGCAAATATTTGGGTAAAGATAAAAAAAAAAAAACAGGAGTGACACTGTCATCAGGGCCTAGCCCAGATTGCTAGACAGAAGGGGAAACACTAGAACATATCACAAGCTTAGAAAAATGTCAGGAAAAAACTATGATAGTGGTCTTAAGATATTCAGAAATCTGCTGAAGTTCCATGACAAAAGCAGGGTCCCTATCTTAATAATAATTTCCTCTTTTGAAATGTAGAGGAAACTAAGGAAAAATTCTAAATCTGAATCTGATTGTCACAAACAGTTCATGGAGTAGAAATGAAAGTAACCTTGTACAAGGAAGAAGGTACCAACTATTCCATCTTAGTGTTTATAATAGAAGCAAGAGAAGTCTGACTTAATATAACATGTGTCCTATATTTTAGAAAAGCAGATTTCAAAAGGATCAAAGCAAGAATAGATAGAATCCCATGCACTGCCATTCTATAAGGAAAGTCAGCACAAAATGGATAGAAATCTCTTAAGAATGAAATTCTTAAGATACAAACAGAAATAATTCTAATGTGAAGGAAATATGGAAGTTTTCTACAAAAAATAAACTCATCAAACCAATGTAGATTTTTAAAAGAAATGTACAAAAGATTGAAGGACATGTAATGGAAAATGAAATCCATAATACATGTATAACTCAAATCAAATTGCTTACCATCTCTGGGAAAAGGGAGAGAAGGGAAGGAAGGAGGCAATTTGGGTTTTATAATTTTGGAAAATGAATAATGAAAATTGTTATCCCATGAAATTGGGAAAATAAAATATCTTAAAACAAAAAAAGGAAATGAATCCCAGAAGGTTCCCCTCATTTCTAACCCATGAACTGTTTGTGACAATCAGATCTAAAATAAGAGTTTCTTCTTGGTTCCTATACCATCTCGAAGATGAAATTATGAGTTTATATTTATGAAATATTCCTCTAAGAATAGTATCAGGAGTGCTAAAACTCAGTTTGAAACACAGTTGTCAAGAAAGCTAAGAACACCTCAAAGAATGCTTTATTTTAAGGAATACTAGAGAAAAAAATTAGGAAAAAAAAAAGGGAAATATAATCATTGAGCCACTATCAATAATCTCTAAAAAATGGAGGAATGCTAAGGAGAGAATTTTATATTTGAACTTCAAAGTAATAGGGAACCACCAGAGTTGAACAGAGGAATAACACAGTCAAACCTAAGCTTTAAGAAGTTCTATCTGACAACTGAATGGAGGATGTTTTGGTGTGGGGAGAAATTTGAAATAAGGGAACCAAAAAGGAACATATGACAATAATCCAGCCATGAGATAAGGGCTAGCAACATGGTAGAAACAGTGTCAAAGAAGCAAAGGGGGCATAAGTGAGAGATGTAATGGAGGTAGAAATGACATGATGGCAACTGATTGAATATGGTGGAGGTGATAAGAGGAGCAGTTAAGCACTCTACCCTCTTAAATAATTTCAACAGCTCCAGTAAGATCAATAATCATCTCTATACAGATGATTCTCTAATTTGTACATCCAACCCTATCTAGTCTTTCCTGATTTCCAAGACTATATAACTAACAGCCCATTGAACATCTCCAAATGGATATCCTGTAGATATCACAAACCCAACATGACTAAAGTAGAACTTATCACCTTTCCCTTAATCTACCCTTCAACCAAACTTCTCTGTTTTTACAAGTCAACCAAGTTCCACTACCTTGGTCTTCTGGGTGCCTTACTTGGCTGACAGATCTTATCAAGTCTACCTCTACAGCATTTCTATCCATGCCCTTTCACATTCAGCCACCCCTCTCATTCAGGCCCTCTTCACCTCTCAATGTCACCACATTAGCACTTCTATCTGCACTTAGGCACAGAAGTAGAGCAGGGAAGCAGTTAAATGGATAGGGTCAAGTCTGGAGATGGGAGATCCTAAGTTCAAATCTGGCTTCAGATACTTACTAGCTGTGGGACCCTGGGCAAGTCATGTAACCTCAATTGCCTAGCCCTTACTGATCTTCTTCCTTGGAGCCAATACTTAGTATTGATTCTAAAACAGAAGATAAGGGTTTACCAAAAAAAAGGACACAAAAAGCATCCATATCAGATTCCAAGTGACACAAAAAATTGGGGAAGATAGCTAACAAATGTCAGTTTAAAGATTCAGAAGGATTTTGACAGGCTAAAACAGTGGGTCAAATCTACTAGAATAAAATTCAAGAGGGACAAATCTAGCAATTTTAGTAAACTGAAAGCTCAGTATGAAAAAACTTAATGAAATTTTCTGAAACATGGAGAGGCATAACATATAACCAAGTGATAGTCCTATCATAGTCTGCTCTGGTCAGAATACATCTCGAATGTTATTTTCAGTTCTGGACACCACAATCTGGCACGGATATTGTTAAGCTAGAATCAGTCCAGAGAAGACCTTTAGTTGATAAAAGTTGTGTGTTAGGAAGTGGGGCAGGAGGAAAGGACAAGAGAGTTATCTAAGCATTTGAAGAGTGGTCACGTGGAAAAGATAGCATATTTATTCTGTTTATCCCTAGAAATAATGAGTAAAAATTTTAAAGAGGCAAATTTGGGCTTGATACAAGGAAAAATTTCTTAACAATCAGGGTGGCTTAAAAATGGAATGGGCTGTTTCAAGAGGAAGTTGAAGTCTGCAAGCAAAAGCTAAATAATCAGTTATTGGAAACATGGTAGAGGGGATTTCTATTTGGACAATAGTTGGATTAGACATACAAGCCAATCAATCAATAAGCATTAATTAAGTGCTTACTATGTGCAAAGTACTATACTAAACACAGGGGATTAAAAAAAGGCAAAAGGTAGTCCTGGCCCTTAAGGAGCTTCCAATCTAATGAGCAATATAACAAGCAAACAAATGGATACAGACAAGCTATATGATGGACAAATAAGAAAAAAAATCAACAAAGGGAAAGCATTAGGATTAAAGAGGGATTTGGAACTGTTCCCAGGAGAAGGAATTTTATTTAGAACTTAAAAGAAGCCAGGGAAGCCAGGAGGCAGAGATGAGAAAGGAAACCATTCAAGCAATGAGAGAGAGCCAAAGAAAATGTCTGGAGTTGAGACAGAGCTGTCCAAGGCCCCTTCTCAATAAAATACTATATATCAAATGGAGATACTCTTAGCTTCTTGAAGGGTATATAAATAGCAGAACACGTCAAGTCTTACCAAACCAGAAAGGTCTCAAGCACAAAACTTGACTATCTTTGTAATATAATGACCACCTAGTAGGTTAGAGGGTCTCACTACCAGAAGATTGGTCTTTGAGAGGTGGAAGGAATGGAAACTCACAAAATGTGGAAGTTGGTAATAAGAATTGAAGGGAGTAGTCACCCAAATGAAATGAGAGATCTTTTGAAGTCCTACATATTTGGCAACTGATATTAACATATATATTTATTGTTGCATTTCTTCCACTGTTATCTTTTATTATTTAATATTCTATGTGTACAGATTCTCTCCCTAATTAGATTATATACTCCTAAGGGGAGGAATTGGAATATTTTTTCTCTTATTCCTGTGATTTACAGAATAGGGTTATACACAAAGTATTCTAAAAAATATACTATGGATGTGCAATTTTTATATTTTACATGAAATATGAAATAAGAAGAGCTATTCCCCTAGTAACTATATGAATGTTGTTAGTTACAATTTGTTTATATTCATAAAATGTAAGAAAAATTTTTAGGATTCAAGAGTAAAAGAAAGCTTATTTCATTCTACTGCATTTACAAAAGATCATAAAGTAAATTATTCTCAAATACATAAAAATGACTGCAACCCTCAATTGTCAACATCAAATGACTGATTTAATATCTCTTTTCAGTTTGGAAGAAAATTTACCTGTGTCCATTTTTTGGTGCTATTTTGCATCTGAATAGCTGCTATACAACTGAAAAGCTTTTCTGACGTGATGTCCTCTGGAAGTTTGGTTAAAAACTGTGCTATATGAATAAAGTCCATTTGCAGAAGTATATCTTCATATAATCGAAGGATTCCTAATCCTGTTCTAAATAAAAATTCTTCTCCATCTCTACAAAAGACGTCCCAAACTCGACAGGCCAGATCAAGTGGAAGTGACTTGCTATACAGCGTGAAGATCCTAGATTGGCAGAAAAAAAAATTAACTTGCTATTAAATTAAAGCTTATAAAATCTCTTCAGAGATTTCTCTTTCATTGACAGACAGTCTCTAGTACAATCACTTGTGGGGAGACAATCAATTCAAACTTTTAAGATGTCCCTCTTAGTATAGCAATCTAGCCCAAAAACATACATCTCATGAACCAAAAACAAATTCTATCTTAATTCTAAAACCATATTCCATGTTGCTTACCACTTTTTAATGAAAACATTTCTTGAAATAGTTTATTGTGAAATAAATCTGTAATTTTAAAATTAGTTTTGTAGAAAGAAAAATTAAGTGATATCAATCTAAGAACATGCATGCATATTTAATATAAACTTGTACATGATGTTTCTGAATTATACACAATATACATAAACTAATGCACAGAGCTAATATTAAGGCATCTATTATTATGCCCTAAGACAACTCAATACACCCACATATACATACTCCATTCAACTCTGTCCATATATACACATATACACACCCAAAACAAGACTAGTACACATATACGCTCCCCAAAGCTGATAGCATATTATAGGTAGTAGTAAAACACACTTTAAATGGTAATTTTTTTCAATTAAATTTTATTTTATTTTCAAACAAAGTTCAGTCTTCTAGTCCTTCCATTCCCCTTCTTCCCAATCTGAAGAATGAAATCTGTTGAAAGCAGGTATAGTCAAAGAAAGTAAATATATCATTGGTCATGTCTAAAAATATTATGTCTCAATCTGTGCTTTGAGTCCATCACTTTTCTGTCAGGAGGTGGACAGTATGGAATTGGGATTGATCATTGTGTTGATCAGAGTTCCCAAATTTTCTTTTTCTTTTTTTTTAAATAATCAGAGAAGATACTTTCTCTTCTTCCCCCCCCCCCCCACTTCAAACCCAATCCCCTGCATGGGAACATGAAAAAAAAAATTCATTACATACATGTTTAGTCAAATAAGATAAATTTTCACATTGGCTATATTCTAAAAAATATGTGTCTCATTCTGCTTTCTGTGTTCACCTCTCTATTAGGAGGTGGCAGCATGATTCCTCATTAGTCCTCTGGAATCCTGGTTGGCTATTACACTGAAAAATGGAATTCAGCACAATAGTATTTCATTGCATTCATATGCCATAATTTGTTCTTCCATTCCTGAATTTATGGGTACTCCCTCAGAATCCCATCTTTGTCACCTCAAAAAAAGCTATAAGTATTTTCATAAATCCTTGGAATTTGTTTTGCTTAGATTTAACCCTTCTTTTAATCTATCCTCCATTCTTTCCATATCCCTGTTGAGTGAAAGTTATTTTCTGTACCCAACTCTATATCTATATTCTTCCCTCTTTTGCCAGTTCATATGAGAGTGAAGTTCAAGTGTCAGCTGCACTCATCACCCCCTGCTGATTTTGTATAGCTATTTGTGAACTCTTCATGCTATAATTTTCTTTAGCCTGTCTTTACCATCCCTCGCAATGTATTCCTCTTCCTTTTTCTTTCCATTCTTTTCTTAAGATCATCATTTCACATTAGAAACATTCCCAGGTCTTATCCAATTGGACTCCCTGTATGAACTAATGATGATAGGGTTCAAAGACAATAATATCTCCCTGTATTGAATGTAGGCAGTTTATACTTGTTTAGTCCTTTAAAATTGTTCTGTCATGTTTACCTTTTTATTGTGTTCTTCATTCCTATGTTCATTTCTTTCTGGCTGATGGCAGTATTTTTTCTTTTGAGTTGTAAGCTCTGGATTTTAGCTATGATGTTCCTACAAGTATTCATTGTGGGATTTCTTTTAAGGAGCTAACTGATGGTTTTTTTCTACTTCTATTTTGCCATCTGGTTTTAAGAGATTTGGACAGTTTCTTTTAAGATTTCTTGATATATAATATCTAGCCTCTTTTTTTTGGTCATGGTGCTTAATCCAATGATTCTTAAATTCTTTGTTTCTGATCTCTCTTTAAGATCAGTTGTTTTTATTATGAAATACTTTATGTTTTCTTCTAATTTTTCAGTCTTTTGACTTTGTTTTAATATTTATGCTTCATGGAGTTATTAGCTTCTATTTGGTCCATTCAAGTTTTCAGTGAGTTTGTTACATGGGCAAGATTTTGTACCTCATGCGAAGCTATTCATTCTCTTTCCAATTCTTGCTTTCACAGCTCTCATTTCTTTACAATTTTTTTCCTCAAGCAATTTCATTCCATTTATAAAGACATTTTTTAACTCATTTAAAATTTCTTCCTTCTATTTCAGAAATTCTAGTTAAATTTATGCCCAAGCTGTTTTTTTCTCCAAGGCAATTCCTGTGATGTTTTAGAATCAATCTCTTTTCTCTTTATGTCTTATGTCACCAAAATATTCATTATGTTGTATTTCTTTTTAGGTATGCTCATTCTTCCAGGGAATGACTCTGCAGCACTTCTAGAGGTAAGGTAAAGTCTAGCCTCACTGCTTACTTTCTTGGAGTATTGAATGTTGTGTTATTTCAGGATGTCAGAGATAGGATGGAGACCTACAAGCTTTTAGTTCTCCCAAAAAGGTCTGATTTAGAGTTAAGTCTAATTGCCATTCCCCTAGTCTGAGTTTTGCAATTTCCTGATTAGCATGTGGATCTGAGAAAGAGCTGGCTGCTTTTGGACTCTGCACATTAGCTAGTTGGAAAATTCTGTTATCTTGGAGCAAAACTGTAGAATTCCCTTTCACATGGGATTGCCACCCGATTATTCTTCTGCAAGTGGATCTAGAGCAGTGATTCCCAAAGTGGGCGCTACCACCTCCTGGTGGGTGCTGCAGTGATCCAGGGGAGCTGCGATGGCCACAGGTGCATTTATCTTTCCTATTGTTATTAAAATTTTTTAAAATGAATTTCCAGGGGGCTAAGTAATATTTTTTTTCTGGAAAGGGGGCAGTAGGCCAAAAAAGTTTGGGAACCACTGATCTAGACCTTGGAAGTGAGACTCAATTTTGTTTCTGAGGTCTGAGCTACCCCCTTGCTGCTTTCTCTGTTATGCTGCTCAAGGATGCCACCTAGGACTTGACAGTAGGTAAAAAAGTTGGCAGCTATCCCCATGGCAGTCATTTGGGTCAGGGGTACCTCTGTGTGAGTCTGAGACCTTTTTTCTTATGCACAGCTTGTCCCTGATTACTAGAAGGCAGTGGGCTCCAGGACTCTTTCCCATCTACAGTGTCTGAAGATCTCCCTGTCCATTGTCTTGTGCCATACTGGTCTGGACAAAGGACTTGCTGTGACTTCTTCTGGAATTCAGAATCTAATCTATGTTATTTGTGAAGAGGAGCTCAAACATGTTGTTTCCCATCATTCAACTACCTTGGCTCTGCCTAGTTGGTAAGCATATTTAAAATATCTACAAATAGGCTTATTTTTCAGCAATAAAATATTTTTTCTTTAGTCCTTACTTAATACCTTCTCACTCCTGCACCAAAGGATGCAAGGATTTATGGTAAACATGTACAAATTAAAACCTGAATGGTAGAATTTATACATCAGGTGACACTTCACTTAAGACATGTGTAATATTTTTTTAAAGAATCAGAAATATCCTTAGTGATATCACCTTCAGTTATTATCTCCTATATCTAAAACCTAATAATAATAAAAAACAACTTTTGGAAAAGTTAATAACATTTACTTTATTATCCCAAGGCTATTTTCATAGACATGTGACAAATTAAGAAAATAATACCAACCTCAAAGTGTTCACTGTGCAAAGTTATGTGTATGATTGTCAAAATAAGAAACATAAACAAGGTATATGTGTGGGTTTATAAACATACATGTACAAATACACATACACACATGTTTCTGCAATTAAAATGACCATTACGAATGAATTCATTTGCAGTACCCATTTTTTCCATGGTCATATATATACTTATCCACAGTCTTTTTCCTTAAGTGATCAAATGAAAAGCTATCAAATATATAAATGATATGTGTATTATCTTTATAACTTTCACGTACTATTCTTGAATTTTAATTTTAAAATGCTTACCATGAATTTTTATTTTCTGAGGTTTTCCAATCACTTCAATTAAAAAAAAAATAATAATAGATGGAGTTGTCCAGAGATGGACAAGTCCAGAGGAATACAGCCAGGTGGGAAATGAAGAGATGGCTGACCTGGGCTTCCTCCTTAAAAGAAGGTTCTGAAAGTTGAAGTCTCCACCCTCTAACCAGAGGGAGGGAGGATCTCCAGGGGCAGAGGGTACTGAAGAGGTGGGAGTTCTAGGATTATGTGGTCTTGCAGAACAATAAAGAGGTTCCTGGGGCATGACAGAGAAGTATAGGAGGTACAGTCAGGTAGGAAATGAAGTAAAAAAACAATATGGTATACTTGTTCTGTTTTTGTTGAATCACTGTGTATCAGATACATACATCAAATAAAGAAAGCACAATTTATCTATTTCCAGACTTTTCTAAAACAGTCTTTAAAATAACATTTTAAAAAAAATTGTTCATGTAAAATATGCCAATTCCATTTTCAATCCCTTTTCTGGGAAATCCATTTTATTTCAATGCTACACTTCTACAACTACTTGAAAGAGAGGAAAATAACTAATTTTTCAGAGAAGGAATTTTCCTCATGGGCTAAAGACTACAATTTTTATATTTTGGTGAAGTCAGATAAGCCAGCTTTATCAGTAAGAATTAATAAAGGATTAGTTCTTTTATTGGAGTTTCAAAGTGTTTTACCTGATCAACATCAAATTTCTTTTTTAGAGTCATGCAGCGATTTACATTTAAAGGAAAGACTATGAGCTATCTTTCTCTTTAACCAAAATTTCCTTTTGTCATTTGGTTTTATTTATACAAAGAATATGAAAATTATAAGAATACAGATAATAGTATATATTCTAACTGGTAAATAAATGAAGATCTTATATTTAAATTACCTAGAGATGTTTATAGATATTCTAAAAGTGTGATCTTTAACATGCTTCCCCCACTTCTATCACTCTGTCAATAAATGCTCATTGACTTGATTTGACCTTAGACACATAATGCTCTATAAATGTGTTCAAGTATGTCCTACAATTTAACTTTATTCTTTTCTCCTATATAACTGGGCTGTAGCCTAATCTGTGCCACCTGGATTGAATATCAAATCCTTAACTTTATCCCACCCAATAATCCTCAGGCCTTACCTGGAATAACTTTAAATGATAGAAAACAGAGATAACATATTAAAATTTAATGTGGTTGAATTATTTTAAACCTACATATGTTTAAGCTTATATATCTGTAGAGTTAAAACAACTAGATTTTTTTTCCTCTGCGTCTAATTTTATTTTTTCTGAATTACATGCAAGCAAAAATGTTTAACATTCATTTAAAAATTGTTAGTTCCAAATTCTTTCCTTCCCTCCCTTCTCCTTTCCCCACTTGAGAAGGCAGACAATTTTATATAGATCATACCGGTGCAGTCATGCAAAACATTTCCATTTTAGCCATACTGCAAGAAAAAAACACAGACCAAGAAAAACAATAATAAAGTTTAAAAAAGTATGCTTTAATTTGCATTCAGATTCCCTCAGTTCTCCCTCTAGAGGTAGATAGATTTTTTTTTTCTGGAACTGTCTTGGATCATATTAATGAGAATAATTAAGTCATTCACAGTTGACCACTGTTACAGTATTTCTGTGTACAATGTTCTCCTGGTTCTGCTCACTTCACTTTGAATCAGGTCATTTAAGTCTTCTCAAGATTTTCTAAAAGGATCCTCCTGGTCATTCTTTTAGCATTATAGTATTCCACTTCAAGCATATACCACAACACGTTCAGTCATTCCCCAATTGATTTCCAATTCTTTGCCATCACAAAAAGAACTGCTACAAGTATTTTTGTATATATATGTCCTTTTCCTTTTTCTTTGACCTCTCCAGGATATAAACCTAGTACTGATTTTGCTGGGTTAAAGGATATGTATAGCTATATAACTTTTTGGGGATAGTTCCAAACTGTATTCCAAAATGGTTGGCTCAGTTCACAACTCCAACAGTATATGTGTCCCAATTTTTCCATAATTCCATTTTCCTTTTCTGTCATCTTAGCTAGTCACTTTAATTTGCATTTTCTCTAATCAACAGCAATTTATAGCATTTTTATGTGACTATTGATAGCTTTGATTTCTTCATTTGAAAACTGCTTATCAATTAGGGAATGACTCATTCACATAAATTGCCTCAATTATCTATATATTTGACAAATGAGACCTTTATCAGAAAAACTTGCTATTAATTTTTTTTTAGTTTCCTGCTTTCTTTCTAATATTGGCTACATTGGTTTTATTTCTGTAAAAAATTTTAATTTAGTATAATAAAAATTAGCCATTTTACATCCCTACTGCTCTCTATTTATTATTTGGTCATAAATTCTTCCATAATCCATAAATGCATATACCCCTAATTTGCTTATTTTTTCCTCCCTAATTGCTTATGATATCATTCTGTATGACTAAATCATGTACCTCTCTCGACCTCATCTCAATAGACAATGTGAGATGTTAGGTCTATACCTAATTTCTACCAAACTACCTTCTAGTTTCCCCAGCAATTTTTGTCAAAGAGTGAGTTCCTGTCCCAAAACCTTGGATCTTTAGCTTTGTCAAACACTTTATTATTATGGTCATTTACTACTATGTACTGTGTATCTAATCTATTCCACTGATCTACCTCTCTATTTCTTAGCTAGTATCAGATTGCTTTGATGATAACCATTTTGTAATACAGTAGGGGCCCTGTATACATGGAAAATACATTCCAAGATCTTTCTTGAATGGCTAAAACTAGACATAAATGAACACCTGCTGATCCCATATATATGGTGCCCTCTTGCCCTGCTCCTGCCCTGTACCCTTGTTCATAAATGGTGGGAGGGAGGGAGTGAAAGTGGAAAAAGTAATGGTTGAAAAGTAAAAGCAGAAGAGCCCCCAAAACCCTTACCCTTCCTATCCCACCTACCAATGGATAACTAAACCAGGAAAAGGGAACTGCAGATAAAGGGATCCTACCATGTAGTTTGAGATCTGGTTATTGTTAAGTCACCTTTCTTTACCTTTTTTGCACTGGTTCCCTTTATATTCTTAATCTTTTGTTCTTTCAGATGAATTTTGGTATTATGTTTTATAGCTCTATGATCTTTTGATAAATTTCATTGGTTATATTGACTCATTTTATAATGTTGGCAACTAATATTTCTCCAGTTGTTTAGATATGACTTTTTCGGTATGAAAAGTATTTTGTAATTGTGTTTACATAGTTCCTGGGTTTGCACTGACAGGTAGACTAACAAATATTTTATACTGTCTGCAGTTATTTTAAATGGAATTTCTCTTTTTATCTCTTCCTGTTGGACATTGTTTTGCTGAAGTTTTATATGAGTTTATTTTATATTTATGCAACTTTGCTGAAGTTAATTATTTTGACTAGTTTTAGATAGTTAGTATCCTTTAAGTAAATATATCGTCACATCTATAAAAAGTACACTTTAGATATCTTAAATTCATTAAATCAATGCCATGACCCTCCCCTATAGAATACATTAATATTTCTTCCAGAAAGCTCTGTAGAGCTGTAGATTTGAAACTTTAAATTTTTACTTCTACCCTGACAGCCTACATATTCAATAGTTTCCTGCTCCTTGGTTACTTTAGCCATTCAGCTCCCTTGTTGACTTCTCTTTCTGCTACTATTGTTATTCTAGGCATATTTTTATTTAAAAAGTAAATTAATATATAGTAAAAAGATCATGGATTAAGATGGATTAGAACCCAGGTGGCTCTTCCTCCTTGATTCAATCAGAAGAACTGAAAGAACACTGAAAGAAGGGATGTTTTTAAGGAAAATATAGGCATTAATTCTACTTTGTCCAAAACAAATACCTGTGGATTCCTCTTTACATGGAGATCTCTAAAAATCTAACCCCTCAAAAGGAGAGACTAGTATATATATTCACATCAAATTCAGTTCTGTAAGACTAATCATATTTCCTCAAAATACTTTACAAAACTACATATTTTAACTTTAATTATAATTAATGATCTGTTACTTACCAATCTATCAAGTATATGTCAGGTGTAAGACTGTAAGACTTGAAGTGAAGAAACAGTTTGGAGAGATTTTCTTCAAAGAATACTTCAAACGTTGCAAAATATTTCAGCATCTGCAAATAAAAACATTCTATATTGATTTAATTTAAAAAACCAAGGGAAATTCTGATAATCATAGGAACTCCTTATCATTGAAGTTCAGAGACAGGAAATATTGCTTCATAATTGCTTATCTTAGCCTTCTTTCCAATCATGCATACTGCTACAATATAACTTAACATTTAGATTACAGATTATTCTAGCTTTCCTATACTTACTTATCATTGTAAAACATTTTTAACATTAAGAACATTCAAAGTCAAAATGAAAATTTTGATACCTATCTCAAATGTCCTTACCATACTATGATCTACTCGGAAAAAGGCCAACTGGCATGGCTTATTCAAGAGATTTGCAAAGGCAATGAAAGCATCCGCCTCTTCCAAGTTGAGAATGAGTACTGCAGCAATGAAGGACATCCCTTGGACCTTCAACAAGAAAAGGAGCTAATAAAATTTTGTATAGCAAAATAATCGGAGTAAGTCTAATATACAAGTAGAAAATTACCAAGTAGTTCTGTATTAAATAAGAGATTTTCCTCTAACAAAGGCAAATAGTGACTAAGAAATCACCATAATTTTATCTTTAATTCAAGTATAATATTTAAAAATTATTAAATTATACTTTTTTCCAAAGTTGCATAGAAGCATTATTCCAATCAGATATTTGAACCCTACAGCTTGTTAACTTTCACTCACCTAGCCTAATAGTTTCTTCTTTTCAAATTTCCAGTTATAACCTTACTACTGAATCATTTTTCCCTATCCAACTGGGATAAAGCTCAATTCTTCTCCTCACTTAAAACAAACCATCTTGCTAGTTAAGAAAACTAGGTAAAAGAGACCCTCATCTGGGTTCTAATCCATGTTGAATCAAAAAAAGAAGACATTTTTTGTATATTCCCTTTTTTCCCCAATCTTAACATTTAAAAACATTATTGTTTATTCACTCCTTTTCATAATTCCTCTAACAATTATCTCCTCTTCTTCAAACTCTCCCAATCTATTGCCTCCTACCTTTTTTTTTTTGTTTTTTGTTTTTGTTTTTGTTTTTGTTTTAAACCCTTAACTTCTGTGTATTGACTTTATAGGTGGAAGATTGGTAAGGGTAGGCAATGGGGGTCAAGTGACTTGCCCAGGGTCACACAGCTGGGAAGTGTCTTGAGGCCAGATTTGAACCTAGGACCTCCTGTCTCTAGGCCTGGCTCTCAATCCACTGAGCTACCCAGCTGCCCTTCCTCCTACCTTTTTAATTAGAAATGTCCTCAGGTCTTTCCCATCAAGAAAAAAACAAAACAAAACAAATAAATATAGAAACTTCCTTAATCTCATCAAACTAAAGTCCTCTTTTCCCTTCATATTCAATTCAAGAAAAAGCTATTTATGCCCACTGCCTTCACTTCACAAACTTTTAGAATTTGTCTTTCTAAGTCATCACTCAACTGAAACTATTCATCCCAAAGTTATCGACCATCTCTTAACAGCCAAATTTTACATTCATTCTCAATTTTTATCCTTCTTGAAGAAAACAAATACTTGATAATGTAGGCCATCTTTTCCTTCTTATTAATATAAGTTTTCTGAATACTGTTTTCTCTTCCCTCTCCCAACCTATTCGTCTAAAGTAATGGGAGAATTTGGGAAAGGTGATTAGATTAAAGGGGATTTGAAAGAGATGTTGTCAGGGACTTGCTAGGTAAATAATATGGGTTGCAGGTAAGATGTAATAGTGAGATTCAGGATGTAATATGAGGCTGAAGTCAGGGAGTATAACACTGAAGGTAACAAAGATCTTCAGGGAGAGGATGAATTAATCTAAACAGGCAAAAAGCAGCAGGGCTTATAGACTAGGACTTAAGACTAACTCATTATCTTCACCAAAAAACTCACCTCTTTCTAGAATTTCCCTATTTCTATAAAAGGTATTATCATCCTTCTAGTCACATAAGTTTGCAACCTTCAAATCAATTTCTCTCTTCCTGCACTTCCAAATTAGTCACCAAATTTTGTTAAATTATATCTCTACAACATCTCTTCCATCTATCCCCTTATAACCATCCACATGGTCCTATCTCTGGTTCCTTCAAGGTCCTCATCAGGTCCTGGATTAATCCAAAAGCCTTCTAATTGGGTTCCCCAGTCTGTCTCTCCCATCTCCAGACTATCCTCTAAGTAGCCACCAAATTGATTTATTCCTAAAAGATAGACAAAAGTGTCAGTGACTCCAAAAAACTCTAGGAGCTCCCCTAAATCTTAAAATCAAATATAAATTCTTTTCAGAAGGCATTTAAAGTCCATGAATTTATTTCAACCTCTCTTTCTAACTTTATTTATAAACTATTTCTCCACTATCACTACTACTTGACATCTGTGCATTTAAAATGAAATCTCTTATGGTCTCTCTATTATTATTTCATTGTTTATACTCGTTGGTTGCTGTATTTGTTGATCCTTCTTATACTTTTATTGTCTGGAGTATTTGAGAAGCAAATAATTTCCTCAGGTTTGGTTTCTTCCTAAGAATATTTTGAATGCCTCTCTTTATTATCATACATTTTTTTTCATTAATGTTTAGGCTTTGAATTTACAGCATAGGTCAGCTTGGATGGTATTTTGAGCTCCTTTGCTGTTTGGAATACATTATACCATTTTCCTACCCTCAGGAAACCTACATTTTATACATGGAAACACATTTACAGAAAGATGAAATATTTATCCTAAAAAGGATGGTGTTGATGATTGAACCCATTGCATGGCAGATCAAGAACCCCTATCTAAGAGTCTGTATAGATGTTAGCCATTTTACCTTCAGCCAACAGGCAACCTAGTTTCAATGCAATCAGTTTTGCCCTCTAGGCACTTATGTTTTGGGGTAGAGGCATACCACAGAGTTTCAAAGTCCATGACTACTGCTCCACCCATATAGTGGATGCCATTCTGCATGTATGATGACCTGTCGGTAAAAAGCACCAGGTCAGGATCATCAGTTGGAGTATTTCTCAAATCCTGCCTGGGTTGCTCTACCAATTTTACTACTTCCTCATATTCATGCAGCGGTTCCCCATTTGTTGGTAAGTCTGGTAGTAGTGTTGCTGGACTGAACACACAACACCTCCTTAGCTTTATGCTTTCATTAACCAAAAGAATTATTTCATACCTAGAAATTCTTTGGTCAGAAAATGCCCGAGTACAAAATCTTTTCATAAGTGCCTCAATTTGATGTGAATAAAACACTGTCAATGGACACTCTGGAACTAAATCAACTGACTTCTGCACTAACACTGTAGCTGCTGCTATCCCTCTTAAACAAAGAACTATGCCTGCAGCTATGGGATCTAGCTGACAACTATAATAACCTATAAGGACAAGTTTTGTCCCAGTGTTTGTGTTAGTAAAACAGAAGCTATCCCTTTACATTCACTGACAAATAGCTAGAATGGTTTTGAATAGTCTAGGATCCCAAGTGCTGGAGCAGAAAGAATTGCTTCTTTTAGTTTTGCAATGGCTTGCAGATGTTCTCATTTGAGTTTTAAGGATTCAGGTTCTAAGTTTCTAGTTAGATCAGTAAGACACTTGGTTATCTAAATGTACCCAGGGATCCATTGACAACAGAATCCCATTGTCCCAACAATTGCTCTGAGTTGCTTCTTAGTTTTAGGTATTGGATATTAGCTTTTGGATATTTCCAATTCTCTTCTGGGTATTACTTCTAAAACCACCTGATAGTATGAACCCTAAATACTCAACCCTTGGTAAATACCACTGTAGTTTTGCTTTGGAAATCTTATGTCCTCACTTATACAATTCACATAAAAGAATTTTGCTGTCCCTGAGACAAACTTTTACATTTGGGGATGGTATGAGAATATCATCTACAACATGCATTAGCTTGCTTTCCTTAAATTTGGTTGTTTTTAGGTCTTTATTAAGGAATTGGGAGAAGTGGTTTGAACTTTCAGAGAATTCTTGTGGCAAATGACACCCAAGAGTAACTGTTCCTCTCCCAAGTAAATGCAAAAATCTTCCTCAAATCCTCATGAATTAGGATTGAAAAGAAAGCTGAACATAAGTCCACCATAGTGAAATATCTAGCATGACTGGGAAATGAGGAGATAATATTTGCTGGGCTAGGTAAACAGAATGGCTTTTAATAGCATAATCATTCACAGCTTTTAAATCCTGAATGAATCTGTAGACTGTTTTTCCTTCTGCATCTGGTTTTGGCTTTTTAAATTGGAAGTATTGGAGTATTAAATTCAGAGTAACATGATACTATTACCACTTGTTGCAATAGGGATTCAATAATTGGTCTTATCCCTTCAACAGCCTCTTTACTTAGGGGATACTGTGGTATGCAACGAGGAGTTCCACCCTTTGTCTGTACCCTAACTGGTGTTGCTGATATATATAACCCCACATCTGAATTAGATGTTGCCCATAACCCTTAAGGAATATCATCAGATATTAGGTAAAATGTTCCTGTGTCTCCCTCTGCTTCTACTGAATCTAAGAACAGCACTGGAAAGGCTTTCAAAGATTCCTCTAGAAGATGAAGTGATATATCTCCAGATAGTGTACAATGGATGTTTGCTGTTAGTTTGCATGAGAGATCTCTACCCAGAAGTTTCATAGGGCAGGAAGGCATTAGCAAAAATATGTGTTCCACAGACAGGGGACTGAAAGAAACCTTTTTTGACTATAATTTTGCTATTCTCTGTGGTCTTCCAGTAGCTCCTATAACTTCCATTGACTTTATAGTTTTATAGTTATGAGGGGATGTTTATAAAACAGATTTGCATGCACCAGTGTCTACTAAGAAATCATAAATTTGTTCCCCAATTTTTAATGATATATGTGGCTCAGTGCTATTTGGTGGCGAGTGTCTCTATAATAGGTGCCAAGTGTGTCTCTATAATAGGTGCCAACACGCTTGAGTCTGGAAAACTGATCTGTAACCCCTGTTCATCACATCCCATCTCCTCATTATCTTCCACTTTGTTGCACTGCCAGGATTTTGTACTGTTGTTACTTTCCCAGAACTTAGTAATTTCTTCACAGCTTCCTTCAGCTTCTATTTCTGTTCCACTACTCATACTTGCTATTGCTACTTTTGAATCTATGTTTTCTTCTTCACAGTTTATTATTGCTTCATTGCTCTCACTAGCTTCTGTTGTTACTGTATCTATTTGTTCTTCTTCCTTACACCCTGTACTTATTTCGTTGTTGTTAGTTTGTATTGCATAACTTCTATTATGTTCCCCATTTGCCAATTCCTGTTGTCTTTTTGTTTCCATCACTGTGCTTCTCTGGGTACTCCTTCATAATGAACAGGCTCCCTTAGATATATCCCCTTTCTGGCAATTTGACCCTGCTACTTGTGAATACTTAGTTCTTTCTCATTCTTAACGTATCGCATTGTATGGAGATCAGGAGCTTTCTGTAATTGTTCCTGACTCTGGTAAGAATTAAACCTATTGTTGTTGTTGTACCCATGGAAGTTTTGCCTCCAGCCATTGTTATTGTTAAATCCTCTATTGCTCCTGTATGCCTATCCATAGAATTGTCCCCTGAATCAACACTATCTCATAAAATGATCTAATTTATTGTACAGGTAATATCTTGGAGGTTTATTTTTTTTTGTTGCGTAGGTGTAAAATCTGTCTAGGCTTGTAAGATCTAAGGGTAGCTATAGCTTTAAACTCTTTGATTTCACTTTCTCTTAACTTTTGGTTAGCCTTTTTTAAGTTGTTTCCTCAAATCTTCTATGAGGTCATTCTTTTCTTCTGCATGCTTATCTTTATCTGCCTGGAACACATAACATGCAGTTCTTCTAAGTTCTTCTAACCCCATGTTTTCACAGCTAGGACAATTGGTCCTGAAAAAGTTCCTGACTGCATTGCAGCTGTTCTTAAAAAAATTCTTAACCATTATAAAGGTTTCCTGCCACTTTAAAACTTTCAAACAGCTTTTGAGGGGGGGGGAAAACACAAAAAATTTGCTTGGTTACTTGAGTGACAGCTTAGGTGATAAAATGTGACCACCAATCACTGGCTCAGTGTTCTGTTGGGACTGCTCTCTGAGAATTCTGAGAGCCATCATCAACTGTCTGCTCAAAAGAATCTACTACACAGGCTTCAAACTGTCCAATAGGCCTGAAACTAATAATTAGGCCCAAATTGCAGTTTAACTCTGTGAAACCTTAGATTTTTAGGTTCTTCCCTTTCTGGTTCTGCCAAATGAAATATTTATCCTAAAAAGGGTGGTATTGATGATATTGAGATCCTGAGGTTGATTAGATTCCCCAGTTTCCCTCAGTGAAGAAAGCCTGAGAGCTCCTTCACTGGACCGGTGTGCTTTTCAATCTCCAGACAAGGTTGTAAAAAATAGGACAAGTATTTATTTGAAAATTCGGTATTATGAAGGGGAGGATGAAAGGAATAGGGGTTCCCCAATTCTAAGGTTCTCATTAGTTGCCCACCTTCTAAAACCCCCCACAGGGTATCTTCTGTGACTTGATGGTCCTTGAGGCCCTGACCTGTCTAGCTAACCTGACTCTATTTAATCCTCCCAGATTGTTTTTGTAGGATAAACAAGTCTGTTAGTATCTTCAGGGTGAACCCTTTATGGCCAAGTTCAACACTAGTTGGGCCAGGCCGGAGTTGGCTTCTGGCCGTCACCAATACAGGTTAGCTGGTCACAGATCTTCTGAGCAGTCGGGAACACTTTCAGCATGCTGGAACACTGATGAATTTAAAGTAAGAAAGGGTTTCTTCAGTCAGGAACAATAGAGGTTTGGTAACTTCAGCTTCAGGGGATAGAAAGCCAAAACCTCCTCAGTTCGGAGAGAGGAAGTTCAAGGCCAGGACAGCTCAAAAGACAGGAAGTCCAAGAGCCTCTAGTGACCAATGGTGTTCATTCTTTATCCCTTCTCTGCGTTCCAGAAGCCAGACTTCTTTGGTTCCTAGCATGTGGCTGATCTGTGCTTGCAAAACCTCCTTCTTACTTACTGTAACCCATTCTTCTTCTTCCCTCCTGACAAAGGTAAATAAAAGGTAATTTGTGGGGGGATTGGAAACACTAGAAGTTGAGAGTTGTAAGGTAGGTTAAGAAAAGTATCATGTAGAAAGTGGCAAGTGAGCTAAGATTAGAAGAAAGCAAGACATTCTAAGAGAGAAGGAAGAGGAAGGAAACATATTCCAGGGAGAGAAGACCATTGTGCATAATGTAATATGTGAGGAAATGTGAGGCCCCTTTGACTAGACCAGTGATGGGCAAACTTTTTAAAGAGGGGGCCAAAGGAAAGGAAATGCTCATCTGTCAGTCTGTTTCTAAGGCAACTCTTTTGAATTTTTATTGTATTGTATCCTACTCATTCTATTCATCAGATTAGTAATAATGTCACGCGGCCGGACAGAACATTTCAGGGGGCCCCATCTGGCCAGCGGGCCATAGTTTGCCCATCACTGGACTAGAATATAGAATGCATGAAGGGAAGTAATATATAAGTGTACAAAGACAGGTTATGAAATACTTTAAGTATTACCCATCACCACCCTCATCATCCCATCCACTGTTAATAGTCACATCCCTCCACCTCTTGTGATATAATTAATATCATTTTTCTTCTTTCTTCACATTTCTCTTAGTGCAGTCCTCTTTTTTACCCCTAGATCTTTTATTATATTATCCTAAACAGCTTACTACCACATCCTCTGTCTATGTATACTCTCTTCTAACTACTACGATAATGATAAAAATTTTTTTAAGAGTTACAGGTATCATCTTTCCATATAGGAATGTAAAGAATTTGACCTTATTGAAGTCTTTAAATTTTTTCTTTTTCTTATTTACCTTTTTATGATTCTCTTGAATTTTGTGTTTGGACATCAAATATTCTGTTAAAGTCTGGTCTCTTCTTCAGGAATGGTTGGAAATTTTCTATTTTATAAAATGACCATAATTTCTCCTGAAAGAATTTGGTCAATTTTGATGGGCAGCTGATTCTTGGTAGTAAACCCAGTTCCCTCGCCTTCCAGAATATCACATTCCAAGCCTTCCAAGTCTTTCAATGTGGAAGCTGCTGGATCCTGTGTAATTCTGACTGGGGCTCCATGTTTTTTAATTCTTTCTGGCTGCTTGCAGTATTTTCTCCTTGGCCTAGGAGCTCTTGAACTTGGCTATAACATTTCTGGGAGTTGTCATTTGGGGATTTATTGCAGGAGGTGATCTATGGAGTCTTTCAATTTCTATTTGACTCTCTTGTTCAAGAATATCAGGGTATTTTTCTTGGATAATTTCTTGTAATATGATATCTAGGGTTTGGTTTTTTTTTTTTGGTCATGACTTTTGTGCAGTCCAATAATTCTTAAATTGTCTCTCCTGGTTCTATTTTCGAGGTCAGTTGTTTTCAATGAGATATTTAATATTTTCTCCCACTTTTTTCATTCTTTTGATTTTGTTTTATTGTTTAATGTCTTGTGAAGTCATTAGTTTCTATTTGTCCAATTCAAACTTTTAAAGACTGAATTTCTTCCATGACCTTTTGATCCTCCTTTTCCATTTGGTTCATTCTAATTTTCATGGCACTCTTTTCTTCACTGGATTTTTGTGCTTCTATTCCCACTTGACCAATTTTTGTTTTTAAGTTATTATCTTTTTGCTTTACTTTTATTTCTTTTCCCCATTTTTCTGTGACCTGTCTTATTTGATTTTTAAATTTCTTTTTGAGTTCTTCCAAAGCTTGAGATTAATTCCTGTTTTCTTTTTAAGTTTTGTATGTGGTTGCTTGGATCTCACCATTTCCTGTTAGTTCTGTGCTTTGCTCCTTATCCCCATAGAAATTTTTGAAGGTTAAATATTTCTTCCGCTATTTACTCATTTTCCCAGTCTTTTTTTGGCCTGCAGACTGTGAATACTGAAAGCTGTTTGCTGCTGGCTTGTAGGGATACATATTGTGAGCTATTCTGCCCTGGGGCTAGGTCTTCACCTCAGCCAGGAACTCCTCTGTGTGTAGTTTAAGGTCAAGCTCTCCCTTATCCTATGAAAATCAACTCCTCTGCCTACTTTTCAAGCTGTATTCGCCAGAAGAGCCCCTTCACTCCATCTTGCTGTTGGTTTTTGACTCCTGTCATTTAGAGGTTCTTTAAAAAAATTGGTAAGGATTATCGGAGCAGTTTTAGCTTTCACTGCTACTAAGCTGTCATCTTGGCTCCACCCTCATGAAGTACTTTAAATACTACACAAAGCAGTTTATATTTGAGCCTAGAATTAATAGAGTTTTTGGAGTTTATTGAGCAGAGAATGGCAATAGAATTTTGCTTTTAGGGATAACACTTTAGCAAGAAAACCAATTAGAAGGCTATACAAGTAAAAAATGACACATACCAGAAACAAGATGATGGTCATGTGTTTGGACAAATAGAGTTGGATGTAAGAGATACTGGGGAGAAAGAATCAATAGAAACTGGCAACTACCTGGATATATGAGGAGGGGGAATGAGAAGCTGAAGTTGATATGGAAGTTGTAAAGTAGAGTGAAACTGAAAGAATGATGTCTCATTAGACATCAGAAAATTCATGCTGAGTGAATCCTTAAACCTGAAGAAGAAAAGGCTCAAAGGAAACATATATGCCTTCAAGTATCTGAACGACTATCACATGGAAGAGAGATTAGACTTATCATGCTTAGCTTAAGAGAACAAAATTAAAGCCAATAGGTAGAAGTAGCAAAGAAACACTCACCATACAGGTGAAAAAATTCCTAAAAATTAGCATTACCCAAAAGGAGAATGGATTGACATTAAAAGTGGTAAGATTGGGGGCAGCTAGGTGATTCAGTGTATTGAGAGCCAGGCCCAGAGACAGAAGTCCTAGGTTCAAATCTGGTCTCAGACACTTCCTAGCTATTGACTCTGGGCAAGTCACTTAACCCCCATTGCCTAGCCCTTACCACTCTTCTGCCTTAGAAACAATACCCAATATTGATTCTAATGTCTTCAAGAAATATCTGAATGATCATTTCTCAGATACGCTATAGGAGTTAATTTTTATTTGTGTATTGGTCAGACTAGATATACTGAATGTCTTCAAGAGACGTCTAAATAATGGTCATTTCTCAGATATACCGCAAGAAGTGACTCTTGTTCATATGTTGGTCAGGAATCCCCATCTATTCTAAGATCCTGTGATTAATATGATAAGCATTTATGTCTAAATTGAAGTTTAGAAATCATCTTGCTGAATATCCCACTCATTGCAAAATGCATTTCAATGATCCTGTGACTCCTAAAGCATTCAGCTTGTTGGTAGATTTCATGTTCAATTTGAATATTTACTGTTTCACAAACTATCATGAGAATAACAAAGATGGCAAAGAAAAACAAAAAAAAGTCAGAGGATGATCTGTAATATATAATGAAGAGTAAATTATATTTGAAAAGTACTGTGAACAGAGTTCAAGACATTGCAAGCAAATAGGCAATTATTCAAAGGTTTTTCATTAAGTGAGAAGGATAATAAAGATTTAAAACAAATTTCTATACTAGAAATATGATTTCTAGTCCTGGGTCTGTCACTAACTTGCCACAAAATCCTGTCATTTTATTTTTTCAGAATTTCATGAATGAACCACTTTTTTTTTCATCTATAAACTAAGGAGGTAGGAAAGTCTCTGAAATCTCTTCAAAATTTACAAAAAATTCTCAAGTTACTAATAACTACTGTTACACTATACTGTCAAAAACATGATTGCGATGATATTGGTAAATGTGAAGCAATGTGTTGAAAACTATATAGGCTGACAGACCCACACATGTAAAAGATCCACAAATGTAGAGGCTAGCTCTAAAATGTATGTATTACATACCAGTGACTTGTTTGGTGTTGTCAAGATTTCTCAGTGATCCATGCCATGAGAAAGACAATACTTTATAACTACTTTTTTAAAGAAAGTAGATAAATCCAGTATTAAGACAACAAAATATAGTGTAGAGATTCTCAAAATGTGATCCAAGGATCCCTGGGAATCCCCAAGACCCATTCAGGGTATCTACAAGATCAAAACTATTTTTATCATAATAATAAGGCATTTTATGTTTTAATATAGTAAATGTTGATGGCTATAATCCATACAAACAAAAGTTGTTTGGGTCCTCAAAATTTAAGAGTGTAAAGGAGTCCTGTGATCCAAAGCTTTATACTGGTATAATGGATAAAGATCCAGCCCTGGTGCTAGGAAATCTAAATTTAAGTCCTATTGTGACACATACTAGCTATGTGCCACTGGCAAGACATTTAACCTCAGTGCTCTAGAAAACTAAGACTTAAGTAAGTTGCAAATAAAGTTCCTTCCTACCAGCACTGAGAGAAAGCATCTCCTCATTCCAGAGTACCCTATATATTACTGACTTCACAGGTTCAGCTTCTATCTTTATTCCATATTCACTGATTTAATATGCATTACAAGAAAATCTGTACAAAGCACTACTACACTGAGTGCTTTAAGGAATATAAAAAATGAACATGACTTGTTCCTTCTAAACATAATTCTTCCCTCCCTAACCTCACCTCCACCCATACCCACTTAATGCTGCATTTTTACAGATTTTATGTCTTTCACCCTGGGACCCTGAAGAACACATTTCCAATATACAAAGAGAATCTTCATGAAGTATTATATTTAAGACATATTACCAGAATCTAATATGTACATGTGCAAATCATATAAAGCTTAATGTTTTATTGTACAACACAACTAATATTCTAAAATAAGATTTCATCGAATACTTACATAACCAACGTCAGGCCTGTAACACGTATATGCTCCTAAGATACTATGTAAGACATCATGATAAGGACCACCCTTAATGGAAGGGGAAACACAAAGTTATTTTTTGAAACTGCATGTTAGTTATCATATGCTATATTTTTAATATCCAAATTCTAATATAATTCTTTGAAAAAAAAACTTTTCCATTTTTTCAAATGTCAATATTGTTCAAATTGAATTTTGTTCTTTCTATAGTTATTAGTAAAAATAATTCTACATTAAAATGAAAAGGTAGCTCAACAAAATGCACAATTTACATAAGCTAAATAATTTCAGTAAAAATATTTAATTTTAACATGATTTAATGAATCAAAATATGCCATATTCAAAATAATTTGTTTAGACATAATTCAGCAGAAAACAACAACAATAATAAAAGAACTCCAAATTTTTATTATAAATGCTAAAGAACAATAGGAATCTCAGTAATGTGAACCTTTTTGATTATTCTATTCATCAAAGGAGAAATGGATGCCCAAAATGAAGATAACTTTGTAAAGCACAATTAACAATAAAATTTAACAATTTTGCTTTTTGAAAATCAAAAGCAACTGTATTAACAAAAGCTTGAATGCAAATAGAAAGCAGTTGTTTCAATATCAACCTTCAGGCCTTGAGTATGATATGGTGCTCAAGAAATACAACTTTTTTGAGATTTTTTTCTTTATATTTTCCCTATTTTTTGAAAAGTTCTAAGAAGAACTTAAAAATAACAAAGTAAAATGGTTAAAACTATCCTTAAATAAAACAAGAAATAATTTTAAATCTATTCAAGAAATATATACTATTATTCCTAGTCCTAACACAGTTGCTTGGCACAAGGTAGGTGCTTAATGAACTTTTCCTGGAAGATTAGCAGCATTAGATGGTATATACCTTGGGACACTTCTTTAAAATTTTTCTACTGTAAAGTTTTTAATTTAGCCTTTTTATATACTAATTAGTTTGTTCTCTTGATTATTTCAAGAGAACAGTATTGTTAATGAGCTGGATAAAAAAAAAAAAAAACCTCACCTTCTGAAAGATGTAGAGAGAAGGGAATGTGCGAGATATGTCCAGTTTAATTAATTCCAGACTAGCTTCCCGGTCAGCAACTGATACACCTACATCTGCCAAATAAACAAAATAATTACCTGGTTTTCATACTTCCTAATCTTATGTACAAGGAATAAATATATGAGGTATTTAATAAAAATCATGCTTTGGGGGCAGCTGGATGGCTCAGTGGATTGAGAGCCAGGCCTAGGGACAGGAGGTCCTGGGTTCAAATCAAGGCCACAGACACTTCTCAGCTGTGTGACCCTGGGCAAGTCACTTGACCCCCATTGCCTACCCTTATCATTCTTCTGCCTTGGAGCCAATACACAATATTGAATCCAAGATGGAAGGTAAGGGTTTAAAATAATTAAAATTAAAATTAAAAATTAAAAAATAAAAATCATGTCTTAAACCCAAAGAACTAAAGCTAACTTATCAAGATCCTGGAGAAACTCTACCTCATTTATTTCTTTTTTTCTTTAAAAAAAACAACAACAACAACAACAACAAAACAATCTTTACCCTCCATCTTAGAATCAATACTGAATATGGGTTCCAAGGCAGAAAAGCAGTACCCAGAACCTCCTACCTCTGGGCCCGACTCTCAATCCACAGAGCCACCTAGCTATCCTCAACCTCATTTCTTTCTTCTTCTTCTTCTTTTTTAACCATTACCTTCCATCTCCAAGGCAGAAGAGCGGCAAGGGCTAGGCAATGGGGGTCAAGTGACTTGCTCAGGATCACACAGCTGAGAAGCATCTGAGGCCAGATTTGAACCCAGGACTTCCCGTCTCTGGGCCTGACTCTCAATCCACTGAGCCACCCAGTTGCCCCCTCCAACCTCATTTCTTAAAGAGTGTTTCTAGTCTCTAAACTATTCAGAGAATGACATGGCATGATGAGTAATTATCCACTTCCAGGAAATGGAAAAAAACTTTCTCCAAAGTTAATATTCCTCAAAGCAGATCCATTTTTTTTCTTTATATGGAGAGAATGGGGCCTTTGACCAATTACCCTTTTAAAATGGAGATCATTTATTCATGGCAAATAAACTAGTCATATAGATCTGAAAGTCTATTGTTCGTAATTAATTCTAAAAAGATGCCAAGACGATAGATGAAGTTCTTGAGAGTCCTGACTGCTATCATGGGACCTTGGATCCCAACCCAATTCTATACATTACAAAGGACACAGAACCAGAGAGATTAGTAACTTTCTCCAAAGTCATACAGGTAGTTAAGCAGCAATGCTGAAATGGGAATTTAGTTCTTCTGACCTCAAATCTGGTCCTTCGTTTTCTTTTTCTTTACTTTTTTAAAGACTAAATAACCCTGCTTTGCCCAAGATGGAAGGGCAGGGGATACTCATACTCTCAGTCCCACTCTGAAAAGCATGGAAGCTTTGGCCTACTCTAGTAGTTACTCCTCAGGCAGCCCCCACTCCTGGGGGTTCACTTTATGAATGCCAAACTTAGCTCACTGTAGCTCAGAACTCCCAAGCTTAACAAATTGGCCTGCCTCTAATATCAACAGGACCCTTCATTACTGAAAAAAAATATTTTTATACTTTCCTAATTTGACCCCCTCGGTCACATTAGTCTGTATAGTGACTATTCTAAAATTTTCTTCTCTTAAATCTCTTCCATTATTCTCATCCTTCTCCTCTTAGCAGGGCTTTTCCTGCAATTTTACTGAGGAAAGAGAGGCTGTCTGCTGCAAGCTTTCCCCTCTTTCCTATGCTATACCCCAAAAATGCCCTTTATAACTGGCCATTCTCTCTGCTTTAGCTGCAGTCTCTGATCTCTTATCAACTTTTATCTAAAGATCTCTCTAAAATGAAAGGGTCAGGTGGAACTGGACTTGAGAGAAAAATCCAAATATTCTTTTGTTTTCCTTTTTAAATTAAGAACAAAAACAAAAACAAAAAAGCTTTACTTTTTTTTCTTAGAATTAATACTTTGTATTGGTACCAAGGCAGAAGAGTGGTAAGGCCTAGGCAATTGGGGTCAAGTGACTTACCCAGGGTCACACAGGAAATGTCTGACTCCAGATTTGAATGCAGGGCCTCTCATGTCTAGGCCTCCTAGCTCTCAGTCTACTGAGCCACCCAGCTGCCACTAAAAATATTCTTTATGATGCTGATATTAAATATTGGACTACTTTTCCTAATTACATGAACTCAACGCTTAAATCAGGCAGGATATCTCAGTAATTAATTATTTTGTGCTAATATAATTAGAGGTTGTATTTAAAGAAGTAGAAGAGACAAAACAAAGAAAGTGATAATACAGATAATACAAAACAAAAAAAGTGATAAACAAAAGTGATAATTTCATTGGATCATCACATTTAAAATACTAAGTTCTTTTTCTGGTGGTGATATTTTAGCACACACTAACAAAATGATATCTATCCAGACAGAGTTTTCCCAGATCAGTGAAATGACTAGTGGTCACATCCTATGAAAAATAGTTATAGGAAATGGAGAAGGGAAAATTCAAGAGGGACATATATATACCTGAAGGTACATAAAATGGAAGAGATATGAGAACTACTCTGCTTGGATCCAGAGAAAAAAAACTTTGATCAATGTGTGAAAGTTACAAGAAAACAAGATCACACACCAATATAAGTAATAACTTCCTAGGAATTAGAGCTAACTCAAAATGTAATGTATCACCTCATTAAGGGGTGAGTTGCTGAACCAATTCAAGTTGGATTTTAGGTGGCAGTTGTTTTTTTCCTTTGAGCTTGGATGCTTTTTGAAAGGATGCAGGACTAAGAAAAGAAGCATTCTTCTAACTTGCCAACAGTTAGAGAAAGTTTTTGCATCCTCATCAAAACTATTACTACAAAATAGCTAACAGTTAAGTAGTGCCTTAAATTTTATAGTGCTTTACAAACATCTGATTTTACAGTCAAAGATAAGGCTCAGCGACATTAAGTGATTTGACTATGTTTGCATAGCTAATAATGCCAGAGGTAGGACTTGAAACAAGGTTTTCCTGACCCCAAGTACAGAATTCTATTCATATAGCTTACTGGCCAAAAACAAAAATCAAGAAGATAACAGAAAAATGTGGGTGATATTCTGCCAAATGTAAAAATTAAGAAATATTTGTTGAGGGGCAGCTGGGTAGCTCAGTGGATCGAGAGTCAGGCCTAGAGATGGGAGGTCCTAGGTTCAAACCTGACCTCAGACACTTCCTAGCTTTGTGACCCTGGGCAAGTCATTTATCCCTATTGTGTAACCCATACTACTCTTCTGCCCTGAAACTAATACATAGTATTGATTCTATGGTGGAATGTAAGGGGTTAAAAAAAAAAAGAAGAATGTATGCTAAGACTGCATTATGAATATAAGTATAAAAATCTATAAAGGCATAGAGTCAGAAGAAAGAATGTTGTGGGTAAAGAACAGTAAGTTAGGCCAATGTGGCCAGACTGCAGGCAAGGAGGCAGAGACACTTTAAGGGAAGAAGACTAGAAAGGAAAGATCCAGGTTTAAAGGGCTTTAAATGCCAAATCAGTCAATCAATAAGTATTTATTAGGCATTTACTGTGTGCCAGAAACTCTGTAAAGCATGGGAGAAAACAAAAATGTAAAAGACAGTCCTCGTTCTTAAGGAGTCTAATTGAGGAAACAACGTAAATTACCCTCAAACAAGATTTAGACAAGATAAATTAGAAATAATCTTAGAAGGAGGGTACTAGCACTTACTGGAGATTAGGGAAAGCTTCTTGTGACTTGAAGGAAGTCAGGGAAGCTAGGAAAATTAAACAAGAAAGGAAAACATCCCTGTGTGGGGGGACAGCTAGTGAAAATGCCTAGAGAGGGAGGCAGTATTTTGTGCAAGAAACAGCAAGGGAGCCAACGTCACCGCATTATAGTGTATGTGGAATGAGAAAGAAACCAATTTGGGAAGGGTTTTGCACACCAAACGACTTTACATTTGAACCTGGAAATTGTTAAATAGGGAAGGATGGAAATATTTGAGCAAGGTCCAGTCTATATTTTAGGAAAATAAAATTTGAAAGTCAAGTGGACAACGAACCAGAGTGAGTTGAAACTTGAGGTAGGAAGACCAAGCAAAAGGCTATTGGAATAGGGGGCAGCTGGGTAGCTCAGTGGAGTGAGAGTCAGGCCTAGAGACAGGAGGTCCTGGGTTCAAACCCGGCCTCAGCCACTTCCCAGCTGTGTGACCCTGGGCAAGTCACTTGACCCCCATTGCCCACCCTTACCACTCTTCCACCTATGAGACAATACACCGAAGTACAAGGGTTTAAAAAAAAAAAAAAAAAAAAAGGCTATTGGAATAATACAGGCATGAAGGAGAACCCACACCAGGATGGAAGCAGAATCAGGGGAGAGAAGGGAACATCTACGAGAGATGTTACAAAAATAAAATCAATAGACCTTGACAACAGATTGGATGGGTTTGTGGGTGGAGAAAAAGAACATGACAAAGGATGAAGAGTCCAGAATAGCCACCTCTCTGTGTGGTGGAACATGGATTTTATATTCAATCCCAGGGTGATAGGGAGCCACTGGTGTTTATTGAAGGAGAGAGAGGAGAGATAACATGGTCAGAGCTGTACCCTAGGAAAATAAGTTTGATAGCTAAGTAGATGGACTAGAGTAAGAAGGCACAAAGTAAGAAGAGCAACCAAAATGATATTAAAGTATTCTATGGGTGAGAAGAAGGGGGCCTACACCAAGCAGGCAGCTAGCTGTGTGAAAGAATGGAACATCTACAAGAGATAGAAAGGAAAAAAGACAAGATTTTGACAAGAGATTACTGTGCAGGTATGAAGAGATTAGGATGACTTTGAGGTTTTGAGTCTGTGTGACAGGGAAGAGGTTAATGTCTTTGACATCAGTAATATTAAAGATAGAAAGGGGAAATTTTGGTGGAGAAAAGACAATTAGTTCAGCTTTGTATAAATTGAGTTTTAGACACATATTCAATTTAAGATATCCAAAAGGCAGGTGGTGATACAACATCAAAGGTCAAGACAGAGATATGGGCCAAATTTACAGATACAGAAATCATATGCATAGAGATGTGAATCCATTCAGGCTGATGAGATCATCAGCTAAGGCAGTATATAGGAAAAGAGAGAAAAGGCCCCAGAACAGAACCCTGGGGGTTGTCTTCAGTTAACAGATGGGAGGTGGATGAAGATCTAGCAAAGTAGAGGATGCATATGTAAAAATTTTCTGAAGTAAGAATTAAGAAATAACAGCAATAATAACATTAGGAATAGTTAGCACTTATATAACACATTAGGGTTTGCAAAGCATTCAACATTATTTAATGCTAAAATAACTGTATTTTACAGATATAATGTTTGAAAAGAATGATAAAGAATTGAAAAGGATATGAAAGTAAGCTAGGAAACTTTTAGGAAAATTATTATTGCTAATGTATAAGAGCCCTAACTCCAATTAGGCAGTAGGAAAAGAGGAGAAGCAGCTGCTTTCCTTACACCATGACCCTAAAATCCTGATTCTATCTCTTCTCTGCTGAAACTGTCTCAACTAAAAACCATTCAAGAAGATACTAACATGAATGTGGCACAAAGGGTAAATAGTATATACCATCATGTAAATGAACACTGGATCCTACAGTCATGTAAAAATTAATGATGTCAGAGGCAGCTGAGTGACTCAGTGGATTGAGAGTCAGGTCCTGGGTTCAAATATGACCTCAGCCACTTCCCAGCTGTGTGACCCTGGGCAAGTCACTTGACCCCCATTGCCTACCCTTACCACTCTTCTGCCTTGGAACCAATACACAGTATTGACTCCAAGACAGAAGGTAAGGGTTTAAAAAAAAAAAATTAATGATGTCACAATTGGATGTATCTGATAGAGTAAATAAATCCTTTAAAGACATGAAATCATCAAGTATGAATAAGCTAATAATGCCCTAACCCTTATTTCATGATGTATTCAATGCCAAAAAAACAGATAGAGTTCATATGGAATAGAGAAGGAAAAAAATGGAAAATGGCTAGTAAAACAATTTGTCTAGAATATGGGATCTATAAAGGAAGATAGTATAAAATAAAGTTGAAAAGATAGGCCAGAGGCAGGTTATAAATAGTGTTTTATCAGACCAAAAGGTATGTTTCTTCCTATAATAAGAATTAAGGAGACATGGGAGTTTCTTGAGAACATGAGAGTGATATGGTCAGACCAGTATAATAAGATCCTTTTGTCAAATGTGTCAAAGATGAATTAGAAGTGACAGACACTAGAGGCAGAGAATCAGTTGGAGGCTATTAAGGGCTTAAGAGAAATGAAATAAAAGTCTAAATAAGAAAGGTAGTTTGAATGGATAGGAGAGACCTGTGTAAATGGAATTAGCTCATCCTCATTCATGGTTAGACTCTAGCCATCAGAAATAATGTCAACCCACCCAACTTAGTGGTGAGGAGATGAGTTACCCACATGTGACAGTAAGTAACAAATCAAGAACAATGACTGCTTTTTGGGCAGTCCAAAACAGTGCTGAGGCTGCCATTTGTCCACTTGAAACTGGAGGTGGATGCAGGAAGTGCCGAAAGCTGCTATCTTTTAAATATGATGGTAACTTCCTGTGGAGGGAGGTTGGCGCTTTGAACTTGGTGTGGAAGGATCTCTGGTGAGACCTCAGACATTCCTTCCTCTGAATTGTCATGTGGGTAAGTCAGGCTGACTTCCTTTCTCCTCCCTTGAGGTTTCTGGAGAGGCCCCTCTGCTGGGGCCTCTAAATCCTCATCCAGTCCGGACCTCTGATCCGGGCCAGAGTTTCTCTCTCTCTATTTCCCTACCTTCTACCTTCCTAATTGTAAATAAACTTCCATAAAAGCCATCCTGACTTGGGTCTATTCATTTGGAATTGAGTTAATCAGATTCCTGTCGACCATACGTTAAATATCTAGTTTCCCCTCTTACAGATCTGAGAAATATTTTCTATTTAATTGCATAAAGATATCTCTATAACCATTTACAGAAATCTGCCTATCTATATATTTCTACATATACATGCATTTGTGTATATAATATCATACAAATAAAAAATATGCAAATATATACAAAAACACATATATACATATTCTTTACTTGAAAAAAGCAGATTTTTAAAATGAGAAATGGGTATGATAACATGCTTTAGAAACTTTAAGTGAAAATGCAGCTCAGGTATACAAAATACAAAAGTAAAATTTTTAATGTAAAGAAAAATCACAAAATATCCCAAATGAAAAAAAAAATCATTCATCTAGATCAGTGGTTCCCAAACCTTTTTGGCCTACCGCCCCCTTTCCAGAAAAAATATTACTTAGCGCCCTCTGGAAATCATGAAACTATTTTTTAAACTCAGAGTAGAATGTAATACAAAAAAAGTGTGACCATCACCACCCTCCTGAATCGGTGCAGCACCCACCAGGGGGTGGTAGTGCCCACTTTGAGAATCACTGATCTAGATTAAAGCTCTCTAATATGCTTGTATTTTCAAATGAATTATAAATTTAAAAAAGGGGTAAAGAGTGGAGGAAGTCATTCAAATATAAAATAAAGGTTATATAAAAATAATTAAAATGAAAAAGGAACCTTTAAAAGTACCCTTTTTCCCCCTCCAGATCAAGAAGGCTAATTAAGAAGGGCTTGAATCATTTTGGGGGAAATATTTTCTAGTATCAATAGGAAATAACACAAAATTATTGCCCTTTTTTTGCTTCAGTATTCCATAAAAAGGAAAATGGTTTTCAAAAATGAACCAATAAAACAACCATTGGAAAATGGAAATGGAAGCCCAAGATGGATGAGGAGATAAGAAAAGAGAACTGAAGATGGAAATATTATCCCTACCTACAAAAGGGGGAAAGACAATATTTTAAAAACAAATGGCTGGAAAATAGTATCTAAAAAACTTAAGTGTGATTTCCAACAAAACTCTAGAGTGAACTATTAAAAAAAGATGGATTGTGATCACTTAGAAAAGGAGCAGGAATCAATGGTATCTAGTCTAGGTTCACTAAGAACAATTTATGTTAAATGTAACCTGTTTTGCTTGCTTGTTCTTTTTAAAAAATGGTGATTTGTGAAATAAAAATTAATAAAATGGTGTAAGTTTTGTAGCACCCTGGATCTGGACTTCAATGAAGTGCCTCACAAGATATCCTTACTGAGAAAATGAGAAAAGATGACTGGATAATAATTCAGTAAGAATGGATACCAAGCTACTTGATTAACTTTTCCCAGAGTATTGAATGATGCATAAAATTAATGTAAAGGGACATTAGATTGGAACAGAGTTTATTTAACATTCAGTGCACAGTACCTACAAAGTCAGGCCCCTGTGCTACTACAATAAATTAACTCTATACACTGTTTGCTGATCATATCCTAGACCCATATCATATCCTATACATGATTCAGGATACTTTTTTGTACCTTTTTCTTCATCCCCCTATCACCTGACACATCATATTCACCTCTTTTTTTAAGGCTTAAGTTCTCAAGTTCATTCTCTATGTTTTTATGATGCCCCAAATAGCATTTATTCTGAACATTTGGTATGTAGGAAGTACATTCCTGAGCAAAAGAGGGCCATAAAGAAAGTAGCATTTTAAGATTTATCTAATATAACTTTTTTAAAGCAGAGATATGAGGTGATAAAAGCAATAGAAACAAAAATAGACAGTAAGACATTCCAGAGGAATTATCAATATAACTTAGTGATTGACTAGAAAGGATTAATGATCAGAGATGAGTTAAAGATGATTCCAAAGTTTCAAGCATAGGTATCACTGTTTCCACAGCTGAATATTGATATTCGTCTGTCTTCTTTTCCCTACAGGGTTATACAGAAGCATCAAACAAAAAAGTCCTACAGAATTATATCAATATTACATTAGCAAAAAAACCAAGAGAGTCATTCTGACAATATAACTAAAAAAACCTGACAATTGGCAATGACATACCTTCTATGTCATTCTCTGTACTTGTTTCACTGAAGCTTTTCCATCGTTCCTTTGCTCTGGAGAGGAAAATTTCATAAAGTTCTGCAAAAGAAAAAGTTTAAAAAAAAAAGTTTAGGACTAAGAATAGGACACTTTTGTTCAAATATTTGCTCAATACATCACATTTATAAGGGTAAAAAATAAATTGAAACATTTGTTGCCCAATAGTGATGTAGTTGCTCAAGTGCTTAATTCCCACAATCATCTTTGGGTTACATATTCATTCATTCAACAAGAATCAATTAAGTACTTAACAATATGTAGAATTGTACTAAGATGCCTAAGAAATCAAGACCCAAAAGCAATCCCAAGTACTGCTGATGAAAGAATACTTATGAAATAGAGGGAGACTGGAGCTGACAACTGTGTCATCTGCCTTGAGTTCATACAATGGAAATTACTCTGCCTACAGCTAGGTAACAGAATGAATAAAGAACTGGACCTGTCTTGAAGAATAATAGAGATTTTTTTAATAATAAGAGTTTATTATTTTAATCACTAGTGTTGCCACACTTGGTTTCTACAGTAACAGGTATGTCTAGGCAGTAACAGGTATGTCTAGGCAGTGTGCATAGTGGGCAGAGGCATAGTGACACTAAGAGACCAGAGACATAAAAAGTAACTAGATTTCATTTAAACATTAACTAATTTCAATATTAATAAGTTATTTTAAATAACAGGTCTTAAAGTTTTATGAAACAAATATGGTGCCTATAACTAAACCAGGAAGCACAAAAACAGAGAAAGAAAAATACATACCAGTTTCATTAATGAATATGGATACAAAAATCCTAAGTAAAATACCAGTTAAGAGACCACAACAATACATCGCGAAGATTATTCATTGTGATTAAACAGGATTTATAACAGGAATGCAGAGATGGTTTAATATAAGGAAAACTATCACAATAATTGATTATTATTAATAACAAAAGTAATAAAAAACATATCAATAGATGCAGAAAAAACCTTTGATAAAATACAACCCTCATTCTTATTAAAAACACTTTAAAGCATAGATATAAATGAATTTTTTCTTAAAATGATACAAAGCCTAAAACAATCAGCAAGTATTATTTGAAGTGAGGATAAGCTACAAACCTTCCCAGTAAGATCAGGAGTGAAACAAGGATGCCCATTATCACTAACATTATTTAACGTAGTATTACAAAGGCTAGCAATGAGAAGAAAAATTGAAGAAGTCAAAATGGGCAGGGATAATAAAGCTCTCTCTTCTTGCAGACAATATGTAGAAAATCCTAGAGATGCAACTAAAAAGTTACTTGAAACTGTCATTAATTTTAATAAAGTAGAGGTATATAACATAAATCATTAGCATTTTTACATATTACTAACAAAATCCTCTGGAAAGAGGTACTCTGTTTAAAATCATCACAGATAGAATAAAATACCTGGGAGTATACCTGCCAAAACAAACCTAGGAACTACACTAATATAATCATAAAACACTTTTTACACAAAGTCAGATCTAAATAATTGGAGAAATAGTAATTGTTTATGGATGAGCAGAGCCAATATAATTAAAATTAGTCAAAGTAATCCCAATCAAATTCCTAAAAAATTATCTTACTGAGCTAGAAAGAATAATAAAAGAATTCATTTGGAACAACAAAAGATCATGAATGTCAAAAGAATTAATAAAAAATGTAAAGGAAGATGGCCTAGCAGTTCTGAATTTTAAACTGTCTTATAAAGCAGTAATTATCAAAACTATTTGATACTAAGAAATAGAAAAGTAGATCAGTGAAACAGAACAGACACAGAACAAACAGTAGTAAACGAGTATTGTATCCTTGTAGTCGACAAAAGCATAGATCCAGGCTATTAAGATAAGAAATCACAATTTAGTAAAAATTTCTGGGGCAACTAGAAAATAGTTTGGGAGAAACTAGAGCATAGACTAATATCTTATACCATTCACTGAGATAAGATCAAAATGGAAATATGATCTAGAAATAGAAGGAAAAGTAAATTAGAAGAGCAGGAGACATATTACCTATTAGATTTATGGATAGAAGAGGAATTTAAGAGTAAAGAAGAGATTGAGGGCATTGTGAGATATAAAATGGATTATTCTGAGTATAATTAAAGTGAAAAAAATTTGTACAAATAAAATAAATGTGACTAAGATTAGAATGAAAGCAGAAAATTGGGGGAAATTTTTCAGACAGTCTCTTGGATAAAGGTCTCATATCTAAAACATATAGAAAATTTTGTCACATTTATGGAAATAAGAGCCATCTCTCAATTGATACATAGGCAAAAGATATGACAATTTTCAGATGAAGGGACTTATATTCCACTGGGGTGGAAAAAAGGCAAAACACACAAAAGTACATACAAAACAAATACAAGGCATTTGAAGGTGCAAGGAGTCTTACAGCAGATGGAAATAATAAAGGATGTAGATGGTAACACTGGCTCCCTCCCTATTTCCTAAAACTATCTACTGTCTTAAGATCAATTGTTATTCACCACATTACAATTAGCTATGTTAACTGTGTAAAGCTTTTAACTTTGTTTTTTCTCGTTGTTTATTTTTTAAACCTTCTGTCTCAGAATCAATACCTTGTATTGGTTCCAAGGCAGAAGAGCAGTTATTAAGGGCTGGGCAATAGGAGTTAAGTGACTTGCCCAGGGTCACACAGCTAGGAAGTGTTTGAGGATAGATTTGAACCCAGGACCTCCTGTCTCTAGGCCTGACTCTCAATCTGCTGAGTCACCTACCTACCCCAACTTTCTTTTCTTAGTATATCATATAGTGTCCTAAAAATCAGACTATATTAGTGAGAGAGAGAAGCATAGTATACTAACAAATTAAGATGATTACGAAAGACTAGCTCTTAAAAAATTTTTTTTAAGATTTATGTGGTTGTAAATACTTGACAATTTTTTTTGAGAAATGTTTGTTCATATTCTTTGATCACTTGTCTGCTGGGGAATGACTATTAATCTTACATATATTGTTTATGTATCTTGGATACCAAACCCTTATCAGAATAATTTGATACATAAAATTTTCCCCATTCTGACACTTCCCTTTGTAGCCTAGATGAATCAATTTTGTCTGCGCAGGAGCTTTACAGTTTTAAGTCATCAGTTATCTATTTATCTTCTCTATTGCTTGTTTGGCTAAGAATATAACTCCTACACATAGCTATGAGATGCATGTGACCTTTTCTAATTTTTTTATTTTATGATCTTTAACATTAAAGTTACATATCAATTTAGAATGTTTTATGGAACATAGCGTAAGATATTGTTCTAAACCTAATTTCTGCAGGATTGTTTTCCAGTTTCTCCAGTAGTTACCAAGTTTTTTCCTAGGTAATTTATATTTCCATTTTCTCAAATCCTGGGTTACTGAATTCCATTGTTTCTGATTCTTCCTTGACCAGTCTGTTCTATTGATATACCTATATTTTATAACCAATATCAGATGGTTTTAATGACTACTGTTTTTATACTATAGTTTAGGTCTATAAGTACTCTTTCTAGATTTTATTATTATAAAGAAATGCAACTGATTTTTTTAAGGGTTTATTTTATAGTCTGCAACTTTATTGAAGTTATTAAGTGCCTCTATTGGTATCTTTGCTGATTCCTTAAGCTAGATTTTGGTTTTAGGAGGATGCTTTTTATGCTATCAAAGCCTACACTTTAGAAGGCTGTTAGCAGAAGTAAGTGATAAATCAAAGGAATGATTATTGAAATAATTGTGGATTTTAAATATTTTGGTTCTTACTATGCTTAGCTATGTTATCATATTCATAATGATGAATTATTCTGGCTTAAGTCCACATAAAAGAATTATCCAAGAAACTTATAAGAGAAATGCAAAGCAAAACAACTCTGAAGTTTCTCACCTCACATGCTACAAATTGGCTAAGATGACAAAAAATGGCACTAATCAATCTGGAGGAGGGTTGTGGGAAGACAGTTACACTAAAACATTGCTGGTGGAGCTCTGTGAAATGGTAAAACCACTTTAGAAAGCAATTTGAAAATATGCAAATGAGGTTATTTAAAAAAATAATTGATGAACCGGAGATTCCTATTACTCTCCTTATACACTTTTCTCCCTCCCCTCCTGCCCCAGAAGCTATCAATAAGAAGGTCCTCCATATTTATCAAAATATTTATAGCAGCAGGTTTTTTTAAGGTTGTACATATTTACAATATAATACATATTCCTATGTGTTCATCATGTTGTGAAACAAGACATGTTTTGCTTACACCAGAGAAAAATTCATGGAGAAAATAAAGAATTTCATGTTTCAATATGTATTTGGACTCCATCTGTTCCTTCTATGGTGGGGAATGGCCTTTTTTGTCATGAGTCCCTTAGAGTTGACCTAGATCCTTGCTTGTTGATAACAGTTAAGTCATTCATGGCTGATCATCATACATTATTGTTGCTACTGTATACTATGTTCTCCTGGTTCTGCTCACTTCACATAAGACTTCCCACATTTTTTTTGTGATCATCTCATCTGTCATTTCTTATAGTACAACAGTATTCCATTACAAACATATACCACAATTTGTTCAGCAGTTTCCTAACTGATGGACATCCTTTCAGTTTCCAGTCCTTTGTTACCCCCAAAACACTGCTATAAACATTTTTGTACAAGTATGTCCTTTTCCCCTATCTTTGATCTTTTTGGAATACAGACCTAGGAGTAGTATTGCTGGGTGAGAGGGTACGCACACTTTGATGGCCCTTTGGGCTTGGTTCGAGATTGCTCTCCAGAACGGTCATGTCAGTTCACAGTTCCGGCAACAATATATTAGTGTCTCAATTTTTCCACATCTCCTCCAACATTTATCATTTTTCTTTTACTCAGCCTGATGGTGTGAGGTGGTACCTCAGAGTTGTTTTAATTTGCATTTCTCTAATTTAAAATGATTTAGAGCATTTTTTCATATAGTCATATGTAAATAGTTTTACTTTGAGAATTGCATTTTAATATCCTTTGACCATTTGTCAACTGAATGCTCTAGATTCATATAAATTTGACTCAAATTTATATGAGTCAAATTTATCAAAGAGACTTGCTATGAAGATTGTTTCCTGTTTGATGTTTGCCTTAATCTTTGGATGCATTGATTTTTGTTTGTGTAAACCCTTTTTAATTTAATGTAGTCAGTTATCTATTTTGCATCTTATAATGTTCTCTATATTTTGTTTGGACTTAAATTTTTCTCTTATCCACAGGTCTGACAGGTAAACTATTTTGTGCTCTCCTAATTTGTTTGTGTCATTATCCTTTATTTCTAAATCATGTATATATTTTGATTTTACTTTGGTATCATGGTATATGGCTTGAGGTGTTAGTCTATACCTAATTTCTGCCATACTATTTACCAGTTTTCCCAGCAGGTTTTGTCAAATGAGTTGTTCTTCCAAAAGCTTGAATCTCTGGGTTTGTCAAACACTAGGTTATTATGGTCATTTATTACTGCATGTTGAGTGTCTAATCTATTCCACTGGTCCACCACTTTCTATAGCCAGTACCGTATAATTTTGATGGTTGCCGTTTTATAATATAATTTGAGATCCAATACAGCTAAGCCACCTTCCTTCATTTTTTTTTTCATTAATTCCCTTGATATTATAGGTCTTTTTTTTTGTCCAGATGAATTATTTTTCTTAGTTCTATGAAATAATTTTGGGTAGTTTGATTGGTATGGCACTAAATAAGTAAATTAATTTAGGAAAAGTTGTCTTCTTTATTATATTGTGTAAGAGGGAAATTTAGGTATTTTATATATATATACATATATATATGTATATATATATATATATATTTTAATTTATTTATTTAAAACGTGGCCGCCAGGAATCAACAGTTCAGATTGATTCTGTAATTAAATCAGACCCAAGTCAGCATCAGGTTAAGGCAGTTTATTTGCAACTAGGAGGTAAAGGTATGGGAATAAAGAGAAAGGGAGAGAACATTAAAAGACTAAATAAATCAGGCTACAAGCCTCAAGGTCTAGCAACCAGATAGGCTAATGCCTGCTTAAGGCAGAGTTTAGAAGTGGCCTGGGTAGGCCAAGGAAGTCAGCCTAACTTACCCACATGACCATTCAGAGTGGAAGCAGCCTGAGGTCTCAGCCGAGATGCTTCAGCACCAAGTTCAAAGCGGGAACTGCCCCAACAGGAAGTAACCAACATACTTGAAGAGATCGTGTCTTTCGTCACTCCCTGTGGGTCCACCTCTAATTCAAGTGGACAAATGGCAGCCTCTACACTGATTTTGGACTGCCCAAAGGGCAGTCCCTTGTTCTTGATTTGTTACTTATTGTCATGTGTGGGTAACTCGTCCCCCCTCCCCACTAAGGAAGGTGAGGGTGACGTCATTTCTATGCCTAGGTTAAGTAAGAGTTTAGCTATGAATGGCTAGAGCTAATTCCATTTACACAATTGGCTTGGTCTATATATGAGCAATTAATATTTTTCTAATTATTTAGATCTGACTTTGTATGAAGTGTTTTATATCGTTATCATATAATTCCTGGGTTTGTCTTGGCAGGTAGATTTCCAGGTATTTTACATCTACTTATATTTTAAATAGGATTTCTCTTTCTTTTTCATGGTGTTGGGCTTTATTGATAGTATAAAGCAGTGATTCCCAAAGTGGGTGCTACTGCCCCCTGGTGGGTACTGTAGCAATCCAGAGGAGCGGTGATGCCATAGGTGCATTTATCTTTCCTATTAATTGCTATTAAAATTTTTAAAAATTAATTTCCAGGTGGCTAAGTAATATTTTTTCTGGAAAGGGGGCTGTAGGCCAAAAAAGTTTGGGAACCACTGGTATAGAGAAATGTATGACAGTATTTTTGGTGACAGCAAAGAAATGGAGGGAAAAACGTAGATATCCATTGATTAGGGAATCATTAAACAATTGTGGTATATTAATTAAAGATAACTGTGATGTAAAAAATGGTGTAAGTGATGAATACAAAGAAGCATAGAATGAGCTACATGAAATGATACAGAATGAAGTAAACAGAACCAAGAAAACAATGAAGTAAATGAAAGAATCACCAAACAGAAAAAAAGTAACAAAATTATAAAGATCAAACATGATTTATGATGAGAAATGACACACACAACCCACTCCATCATGAAGGTAGGACATCCACAGATGTTGCATATTACATGTGTTTTTAGGCTTTCAGAGTATTAAATTTGTGTTAATTTTTATTCTTTTTTTCCTTTGTCATTTTTTTATTTGTTATTTAAGATGAGTTTCAGACAGGACTGAAAAGAGAACCAATATTGGATAAAATTATAATGAAGTAAAAAAAATAGAATATTTATAAATAAAAAGAATACTTACAAGAAATAAAAACATACTTTTAAAAAATGATTCAAGCTGTTTTGAGTTTTTCAAGTCTATATTTTCCTTGAAATTTCTATAGCAAGTCAACCTACTAATCACTCTCATTCTTGATGTTCTCTCCTCCCTTGGAGTATAGCTTTCCTATCTTCTTTGATCCCTTTTTCTCTATATCTTACTTAGATGCAACATGGTTGAGTGGGAAAGACTATAAGATTTGGATACTAGTGATCTGGGTGTGAATTCCAGTTCTGATACATATGAGCTAGTTACAATGGACAAATAGACAAATCATAATTTCTTTACTTTCTCATGTATAAAATGGGAATAATAATACTTGTATTATTTGCCTTCAACAGGTGACTATGAAGAAAGTCCTTTGTAACTTGAAAGTGTTTTATAAATTTGGCTAAGATTTCTTTTACTACCTTTTCTTCCCCTTCCTATTCCCTTTAATTGTGGACATCCTCCAAAACTCTGTTCACACCCTCTTTTTCTAAACTCTCTCATTTGGCAACCATTCTGATGGCTTGACTTATTAATATCTATGCAAATGACACCAGAAGCTATATTTCTAGTCTTAACAACTCCACTGAGCTCCAAAGCTGAATTTCCAATTACCCTTTAAACAATTCCATCTGAATATCCTGCCATAAACTCAAAATTCAGCACATCCAGAACTCAATTCACCATCTCTACTATCCCCCAAAATCTGCCTGCTCACCTAATATCCCCATTTCAGTATATGTCACTAATTCTCATTTCCCAAACTTGAAACCTCTCTGATTTTCCCTCCTCTCTCTCCCTCATTCTCCATATCCAGTACTTACCAAATACTATCAAATTCAGCCTCTTCACTATCAAATGTCATCTTTGTGAGACCTAACTCTACAATCTCTTACATTCTTGCTTACCTTTCTACTCACTGTCATCATCCCAATTCAGACTTCTTATAATAGTCTCTTAACTCCTTTCCTCCAAGGCAATTCCTCTACAATTTATATATTTTCACATGGATGTCAAAGATGTGTACCTATTGCCAAGGCCTACCTACATCATTCTCAATCTAAAAACCTTGAATATACTCTTGTTGCTTAGCAAATAGAATACAGGCTCCTCAGTCTGGCATTCACTGCCCTTAACTATATTTTTCCAGCATTATCACATACTATTTTTATTTATGCGTTACTAGCTCTTCTTTCATTTTTTCCTTCTGTGCCTACATACATACTATTCACCAAGTTTGGAATAGTGGCCCCTTTATCCTAACCTACTGAAATCTTTCAAAGTTTACTTCTGATGCTGTCATCTCTGAGAAGTTTTCCCCATCCTCTCAAGATAAGTGATCTCATCCATCTTAAGTCTTAAATATCACTGTTTGGACCCATTCTGTACTTATGTTTTTGCAACTGGCATTACAAATGAATGTAAAAGCATTTATTAAGCCAGAAGAGCCAGGCACAGAAAGTGAGACAAAAATTTGCTTGGTCCTTGGAGATATTCTTAAAATGCCAGTCTTTCTAACATTAAATGCTTACTATATCCCAAGTACTATGCTAAGCACAAGATATTTAAATAGAAAGAGCAAGATACTCTCTGCTCTGAAAAAAAACACTCTTAACTGGAGGAAATAGAGCAGTTATTTAAAAAAAAAAATTACTGAATTTGGAATTAAAGAAGTTGGCTCCAAAACTTCTACACACTTTAGGCCCTTTATAATCCTTTTCCATTTTAGTTTTCTCATCTGAAAAATAAGAATGGTGCTATGGGATGTTTAAATTGATTGATATTCTTACTTCTTCTATTCCTACACCCTCCACAACTAAATTACAAATTCTCTGAGGGCAGATACTACATCCTATTTCATCTTTCTATTCCCAATGCCTAGCACAGTATGTAGCATATACTGGGTGTTTAATGTCCCTTGAAGTTAATTGAACAAACGTGATACTACTGATATAATATATACTGCCATATATGTGAACATGTAATACAAACCAGGAGTGATATTGAGTTCATTGCCCACAGCTAGACTCCATACTTTTCCACGAACACTAGGAGGCAGTCCTTGCCACCACAATTCTCGAACTCTCCTTGTACTTCGCCTTGAAATAAAAGGAAGAAAAAAGAGAATGTTTTTCAATAGTGAATATAAGAGTTCCATCATGACTTACCTAAGTCTACAAATGTTGAAAAAAATGCATTCTTTCCTTAGATTTCATATTATCAAAGAACAAAAGCCCACAAAAGTACAGCATTTCAAAGGGAAGCTATCATTATTTTCAAGAATAATGTTCTAAAATTATGGCTAGTTTCAAACTACATAGTTAGAGTCAAAAGATACATGAGAAATAAGGAAAAATTAGAAAGATGCATAAATATATATAATTTCCAAGGAATTCTGCTTACTTACATTCCTTCCCAATTTGGTAGTATCTCATTGACCCATATCACCATCGCACTTGCAATATTCTCTTCTTGTTTAAATCGTTCTTTCATTATTTTTTTCCTTTTATGTGCTTCTTTAATTTCTGCATTAAACATTAAAGAACTTATTTTAAATAAAACATTTTAAAGCTGTCTAAGTTTATAATAAGTTATTTCTGCCTAAATCTATAAAGATTCAATTTTTTAAGTTTTTTGATTACAAGGGTAAATACAGAGGGGAAATGCAACTTTCATAATACTCAGCATTTCATAACTAGAGAGGTAGAAGGGGTCTAAGAAAACATCTCGTTCAATCTTTTCATTTTATAAGAAACTTTGAAGTTTAGTGATGTTAAGTGATTAAATCCAAGGTCACAAAGCTAGTTAACAGCAGATTGGGGATTAGAGCCCAGGCCTCCTGATTCCTGAGTCTAATTTTTTTCAACTCTGTTATATACTGTTCTCTCCTTTCTTGACCTTAAAAAAAAATCAAGACACATATAAATTTGTTTATCAAGGTAGCAAAAATAACAGGAATAATTTTTAAAATACAATTTCCTAATTCTTTATTATAAAGAGTGGCTTACTAGAAGGGACAAAAAGGGAGAAATACAAGGAAAATGTAGGCCAAGTAAAAACAAAATAAATCAAAAGTCTATTAAAAATTGAACTTCCTTAAGAACCAATAGATACTTTTCTTTCCTACTACTATGTAATTTTTTATTAGAATTATTATGGGCACTCAGTAAGTAAATGACCTAAAAACCATGATACAACTACAAAGGTATATTTATCAGACATTGTCGTTTAAAAGATTTCACTTTGCTTATATAAAATGTATAAGAAGTCCAAGGTACATAACATATTAGATTCTTAACACCCATCATCAGAACAACATTTTTTAAATCTTCAGATGCTTACTACTTTGTAAACTATGAAGTACTAGATTAAAGTGAGATTATTATAACAGTAATAAGGAAGTATAGCATAGTAGATAATCAACTAGTCTTAAAGGCAGAAGACCTTGGGTTCAAAATGTTGCCCTTGAGATACACTAGTGGGAAATTTCCTTATAATCACAGTGCCACAGACAAATATCTAATATTATAATTTATAAACTGGCTAATTATCTTCCACTGGTAGAAGGGATTTGCACACTAGGATTTCTGTATATGAATAGGTCTAGAAAAAATAAATTATAATAAATTGTTATTATATGCTCATTTTTTTCTCTTCTTTGGCTAAGACACTAGAGCAGGGGTCGGCAATGTGTGGCTCTTCTGAGGGCCAGATATGGCTCTTTCTGCAGGAGCCATAAAGTCAATTTTTTTTCAGGTGCTGTTACAGGAGCGGCACTGTGAGCACTGTACGGCTCTCACGAAATTACATTTTAAAAAATGTGGCATTTATGGCTCTCACGGCCAAAAAGGTTGCCGACCCCTGCACTAGAGGAAGGATTATTAGAATCATCTACTCATTGACGCCTATTTTAAGTAGTTTCAATGAAAAAGTATCTATGAATTTAGTGGTATGATTTAGTAGCATACATCTAGCAATTCAATTCAAATTTCAAATACTTTTTATTAAAACTAAGTAATCAGGGGCAGCTGGGTAGCTCAGTGGAGTGAGAGTCAGGCCTAGAGACAGGAGGTCCTAGGTTCAAACCTGGCCTCAGCCACTTCCCAGCTGTGTGACCCTGGGCAAGTCACTTGACCCCCATTGCCCACCCTTACCAATCTTCCACCTATGAGACAATACACCGAAGTACAAGGGTTTAAAAAAAAAAACTAAGTAATCAGGAGTAATTATTAATTTCACATAAACTCAACACAATTTTTCTCCATATTTCCCACTAGCTTCACTGCTTTTAGGCTTCTTTGACTTTCTCCATTATGCTTTCCTTCCCCAGGAAACTGATCATTGGAAAATCTCATTATCCTAAAAGACTGGATCTGCTTGTTTCTCACATGTCATCAGTCCCCTCTGATGGCAGAGGGGCATTTGGCAGGGCCATTTAAAGGAGCTCAGCACAATTTTTCTGATCATTTCCCATTAGCTACACAGCTTCTGGACTTGTTTAGAAATCTCAATTATGCTCCAGTACCAGGTACTTTCTTCTCCCTCTCCCCTTTTTTAGCTCCCTTTTCTGAGTTAGTCTTCCCTCAAAAGATTATAAGCTACTTGAGGGCAGGGACTTTTTTGGTTTTTATATGTATTTGTATCCTCAGTCCTTGGCAAAGTGCTTGGCACAAAGGTAGGTACTTAATATTTATTAACTGTAAACCAGCAATTATTTAAAGATAAAAATAGCTATATTCATGGGCAGAAAAATCCTATTTTCAGAAGTTTCACAAAAGCCATAAGAAAACGTTACTATAATTTCTGCTATTTCAGTTATTACTATAGCAATAGAAATCTAAAAGGCACACTGAGCTAGGAATCAGAAAGCCAGAAATCTAGTCCCAGTTATTCCACTTACTAGCTGTGCGATCTTGGACAAATCACAACCATCATGGATCTAAGTTTTCAAATCTGTAAAATGGGGATAATAATAATGCCTCCCTTACCTCCTTCACAGGATTGTTGTGAGAATAAAATGTATTAGGAAGCAATCTGTAAACTGTAAAGTGATATACAAATAGGAAGTATTGTGAAAATATCTTCTATATTAGCACATTTACAATATACAGGTCGATGTAACATAAATTTTGTGCACACTTTTATTTTACACAAATTGCAAAGGATGAGTTAAATAGGGATTATGTTCTCTCCTGAGAAAATGCCCACTCCAAGGAAATCATGAATCCAAAATGCATCTCCTCCACCAATTTTTAAATTTATGTGAGCTATCATCTAAAGCACAACTAAGACTCTGGATTAAACATTTTAGTAAATAATATTTTTGTATAAGAAATAATATTATTAGTAAGTGTTACCTCTTAGAAAAATAGAAAGTAATAAAAAGTGACACCTTCGACAACTGAGGTTCTAGAGAACAGAAAATATTTTTCTGAAAGCCTCAAAGGTAGTAAAGCAATTATAGTTCTACTATTTTCAAATTCAATCACCTTCTTATTTAGGAAGTTTCACCAGAGATGAAAATCATTAATAATGTTTAAAATTGAAGGTAGCAGTAACAGCAATATGAACTGTTCTTCAACCTTCTCTGATAAATCTTTTGCATACCTGCAAGTCAGATATGATCACAAAAGGGTATTATATTCTTTGCCTTGGATTTTAATAGTCATAACTATTGATATGGTTATTGAAAGTCATTGACATAGCATTCCCCTCAATTAAAAATGAACTAAATTTAATAAACTATCTTAAGATATCAATAAATTAAAACAAAAATGTAAATATTAGGCATCCTCTTCAGATAAAAGAATTGTTCAAATTCTAATGTACTTTTGGTGGGCATGTTATTCTTCAAGTTCACTAATATAAACAAATCAATTACACTACTGATTTGAATTCTGATAAGTTCATACCTCTTTTTTTAGCCTCAGCCACCATTTCATCATATTCTTGTCTATGACGTAAAGCTTCTTCAACTGACTTAGCTGGAAGATTTCTGTAAAATAAAATGCTAGTCAGTCAAATCTTTCAAAAAGACTGACTTTTAATCTGTTACTATTTCCCTGTTAAGGCAAGGGCTATGGAAAATACAATTACGCATTTTATTATATTTCATATCTTGGTCAAAATGCAATCCAATTCAAAAGTTGATCATCTAAATTTCATCTGCATTACATGTGTGCCACTTATATGGAGAGGATTTTGCTTTATTGAATCTATGAAAGACAGCATGCTGTTCTAGGAAAGAACACTGAATTTATTGTCCTTAAATTTACACTGATGTTCATATTAACTGGAACAAAATAATTAAATTAATCAATATGCCATAATAAACTTCTCCAACTTTTTATATCTTAAAAAACTTTTAATATGTAATTTGTCTTTTTGCTGTAATCACTTTCAAATAAGTGATATTCACAATTCAGCACCATGAACCCTTACATTTTTCCATGCGGCCTAAAACAAGGGAATTCTCTATCTAATCTCTATCTCTTCGATAAGGTCTTTAACCTCTTATGGTATGTGGCATGGTACAAGACCAGGCTACAGTCTTCTTCCTCTATTTGGGAATAAATTTAATTCTGAAGCAACTCTTCTTCTTAGCACTGTCAATATCTTTCTCAAAGTTCATCATCCTGTCAATGAGGATAAGACTTCCAAGTCCACAAGAAGTAAAAAATATTCCTGAAAATGCTCAAATCTTATAAACTCACCTAACCTTCTGACAAAGAATTTTAGAGATTTGAATGAATGAATCTTAATTGTCAAAATTACTTTTTCCCAGTCTTCAATCATCTATTTATTCAGTTTCTACTGTCTTGCCCTTTGATAAATAGTTCTTCATAGCAATGGTCTGAAATTCTTTTTTTTCACTCATCTTCTTTTAGCTGTTCTTTCAATGCCAATAAGTTTATACTGCCCTGGAAAAGAATCAATAATGTTTCCCCCCACTCCCCTGGATTCTAAGTCTCTCTCATGGTCTTTGATTGTTTCTTGAGAATGATTTAAGTCTCCTGACATCAATAACTTGTCAGCTGGTTGGTGGTATTTTTCGTTTTTGGCTAAACTTTCCCTGGAATGTTAGTGTGACTAACTTTTACTTCACTGTCTTTGAATGAATCTTAAAAACCTGACTTCTCCCATACTAACTGCTCTAATAATCATTAAAGTGTGCTTTTAAGACCTATAATTTTTATACTTTTTCTTGAAGAAAAAAAAGTCATTCTGATGGAAAGAAATAAGGCAGAATAGAGGAAGGAGCGCTAGAATCTCTGAAAACTTCCTCCACCATCTTAAAATAAAGCTTAAAAACAAACACTAGAGTGGTAGAACCAATAAAGATATGGCATGAGGAATTTTCCTGCAGAAGACAACTTGGAAAGTAGGGAGAGAAGGTCTCTTTTACTGGGGTAAGAAGGGAATACAGTTTGCAAAAGGTAGCTACAACACCCTGCCTAAGCCAATAGCAGAGCACCTCCAAATACTCCCCCCTTGAGGTTCTGAGCCCCAGAACAATTCCCCTGCCTGATCAGTGTAAGTCTACAGTGAGACCAATGGTGAGGCCCTAAGCAACAGTACAGGCCTCTGGGTGAAACCCAGAGCCTCAAGAGTATGCCTGGCCTTGCAAATCAAAAGCAGGCCCCAAGGGAGCCAAAGTCAATACTACTGCATCCAAGAAAAACATTAATTGTTCTCAAGCCCAAAAAGAATTAATGGAGGAGCTCAAAAAGGATTTTAAAAATCAAAAAAGAGAGGTAGAAGAAAAATTGAGAAAAGAAATTAGTGATACGGGAAGATCATGAAAAAAGTCAATAGCTTGATAAAGGAGGCACAAAAAAATACTGAAAAAAATTAATACCTTAAAAAACAGAAAAGGTTAATTGTAAAAAAGACACAAATATCCAAAGAAAAGAAGAATTCCTTAAAAAGTAGACTTGGCCAAATGATAAAAGATATACAAAAATGCACTACAGAGAAAAACTTCTTGAAAAAAATTGGCCCTTTGGAAAAAGAGGTACAAAAATTCCCTAAGGAAAAGAACTCTTTACAAGCAGAATTGGCCACATGGAAAAAGAGATGCAAAACTTTACTCATGAAAATCATGACTAAAAAGTCTGAATTGGACAAATGGAAGCTAATGACTCCATGAGACATTAAGAAACAATCAATCAAATAAATAAAAAAGTAGAAGAAAATGTGAAATATCTCATGGGGAAAACAACTAAACTAGAAAATAATTCCAGGAGAAAGAATTTAAGAATTAATGGACTACCTGGAAGCCATGATCAAAAAAAGGAGCTTAAACAGCATTTTTCAAAAATCATCATGGAAAAGTGTCCCTTATATTCTAGAATCAAAGGACAAAACTGAAATTGAAAGAATCCTCCAATCTCCTTCTGAAAGAGATTCCAAAAGAATAACTCTCAGGAATATTATAGCCAAACTCCAAAATTCTTATGAATAGGAGAGCCTGAAATATAATATTCCATAGGCCAAAGTTGCTAGGACTTCAACCAAGAATGACTTACTCAGCAAAACTGAGCATAATCCTTCAGGGGGAAAAATGAGTATTCAATGAAATAGAGGACTTTCAAATATTCCTAATGAAAAGACCAAAGCTAAACAGAAATTTTGACTCTCAAATATAAGACTCAAGGGAATCATAAAAAGGTAAACAGGAAAGAGAATTAAAAAACATTCAATAAAGTTAAATTATGTATATCCCTACATGGGGAGATGACTCTTGTAAAGGCAAAGAACTTTGTCATTATTAGGGCAGTTAGAAAGAATAAACATAGACAAAGGATGAGGCGGTTAGTTGAATATGATGGGATGATAAAAAAAATTAAATTAAAGCATAAGGTACCACTTCATACATATCTGATAGGCTAAGAAGATAAAAAAGAAAAATTATAAAAAATCAGAGGGTATATGGGAAAATCAGGACACTAAAGCATTGTTGGTTGAGTTATGAATTGATCTAACCATTCTGGAGGACAATCTGGAACTATACTCAAAGAGCTATAAAGATATAGATACCCTTTGATCCAGTAATATCTCTACTAGATCTGTACCAAAAAGAGATCAAAAAAAGAGAAAAGGACCTAATTATACAAAAAAAGCCTTATAGAAGTTCTTTTTGTGGTGGTAAAGAATTTCCATCAACGGGAAAATGGCTGAATAAGGATTGTGATGGAAAACTATTGTGCTCCAAGAAATGATGAGTAGGATAATTTCAAAGAAACATGGAAAGACCTATATAAACTGATGCAGATTGAAATGAGCAGAACCAGGAGACCATCATACACAGTAACAGCAATACTACACTATAATCAACTTAGCTATGCTGAACAATACAATGATCCAAGTTAAGTCTGAAGGATTTATGAGACAAAGAATGTCATTTATTTCCAGAGAAAGAACTGATGGAATCTGAATGTAGATCAAAGCATACCATTTTTCATTTTCTTTTTTGTTTTATAAAAGTCTTCTTCCATAGCAAGGTCACATATGTATAACCTAGATCAAGTTGTTTGCTATCTCAGGGAGGGGAAAGGGAAGGAAAGGAGGGAGAGAATCTGGAACTCAAATTTTGGAAAGCAAATTTAAAAAATTATCAGTACATGTGATTGGGGGAAAAATAATAAACTAAAAATAAATTTTAAAAAAGAAAATACTTAATTTGTAGTGCACTATATAGCCTACTCATCCCAATCATGCCCTCTGGAAGAAGTTCATTTTCACTTCTTTGGAAAAAATATTGTTCGATGCTTTGCACCTATATACCTATACCAGAAAAATACTGGCATTAAAAATATGGATCTTTGTTTCAGGGAGAAGTTTGAGACCATGAAAAGTTTTCCAAATTCCCAGAGAGAATGTAAAGATTCCATTGTGCTTATAATAGTTTGTCTTTTAAAAAGTCTGGATTCAGTAATAACCAAATACTATCTCCTAAAGAATTTTCTACAACAAAGTACCTCCTCTGCATGACAAAACTATACAAAGAGTTCTTTAAAGGTAAAACAAAAATAAGCTTACTTAAATGAAATCATTAATAGGAGGTAAGGAGTTTTTTTTTTTAAAAAGGGAATTACGCGCTCACCAAAATGTTCATCCCTGTCATGGAGGAAGTCTAATGTAAAGAATCCAAGTGAAAGATGGTAAGATTCCCCAGATGTGATTTGGGGTTGACACTGTACCCACATCATAAAATAGAATGTCTATTCCTACCCATATGGAGCACACAATTTAATGAGAGAAGACCACGCATAAAAAGAAGTTGGTGGAGGGGTTGGGGAAACATGCTAATTTCCAGTGGACTGCAGCTGGGTGGGAAATGAAAAGAGGGCTCTCCTGAGAACCCTTGTTAAACAGAAAATTCTGAGAAACTCTCTGCCATCCTTCCTGCCAGACTGAAACTTCAGCTTTTTTTTTGGATTTCTCTAATGCATAGAGAATGCTGGCCCAGTCTCCCACTGAAAAAGAGTGTCTTCTGCTTTCATGTGGATTTCTTGTAAACAACAGATGGTAGGGTTTGTTTTCTCATCTATTCTGCCATTTTCTTTCTTTTTATAGCATTGTTTATAGTCAATTCAAATTTAAAGTTATGGGAGTGAGAGTCTTGAGTTTTACTCCTTGGTTTCTTTAGCACTTTTTAAAAAATGCTTACTTTCTGTCTTAGTAACAACTCTAAGATAAGAAGAGTAAGGGCTAGATAAACAGGGTTAAGTGACGTCCCCAGAGTCATACAGCTAAGAAGTGTCTGAGGCCAGATTTGAACATTGACTTCCCATCTCTAGGTCTGGCTCTCAATCCACTGAGCCACCTAGATACCCTTTTTAAGATATGTTTTTAACCTCTTCCTCTTTTAAATGAATACTTTGACCCTGCAATTAGTTTTGTTTAAACTAATGAATCTGTTTCCATATTCACACATTGCTCTGCTCTCACATAACTTCCCTAGTATAAGGTTTTATTGAATTCCTTTTCTTTTTTAATTTAGTTTTCTACTTCTTCCTCTCTTAAAATCCACATCTCTTTTTTCCCTTCTCTTTTCTTTCTAAGTGGTTAGAGGAAGGAAGTTCCATGGAACAGTGAAAAGAGCACCAGACCTGGAATCAGAAAGAATGAAGTTGAAATCCAGTTTGATAAATTTACTAGGTCTGTGACCCTGATAAATCATTTCACTTGTTTGTTTCATTTTTGAGATGAAAATAATAGCACCTAGCTCCCAGGGTTATTGTAAGCATACAATGAGATGATATTTGCAAGGTGCTTTGCAAACCCTAGAGCACTTTATAAATGCCAGCTTTTATTAGTAGTGCAACAGTTCAAAATTTCTCTATTTTCTCCCCTCCAATTTCTTATGTCCTAATTTCCTTTTTACTGTGCCATTTTCCTAAGTAGCATTTCTTTGTTTTCTTCCTTAACTGTTTTTCTTTCCAATCTATTTTTCAAATTTTATTCTCTGATTTGTGGGCTAAATCCTATCCAATTTTTAATAGAATCAATCAGAGAATTGTGCGATTCAGTTCACAATGGTGCTTGGTATTAATTACCCTATGACCTAAATCATGCAGTACAATTCTAGTTAGTCTTCCTCCCCTTGACTATTCTTACCAATAACCAGATATACCTCACTCTAGCTCCATGCCCACTCCCCTAAAAGCTTATACAACCCTTTTCGTGGGCCAGGATTTTTTTCCATGGAAGCACTACTACTACTCTCTCAGAGAGGTGGTCTTCCAATACATTATCTCCCCCATAGAGATCTCCAATCCCCCATAAGGCATGGACCTCTTCCATAACTAAAGGACCCTTTAGTGGGACCTTCATCCTTGTTTAGGCTAAGACCATCTCTTTTAACTCTCCTCGACTTAATTATTCCTTTTTGCATCTTCTCAAATTCTCCTGACACTCCTTTTCTTGACAGGAGGCTACAGGAACCATCTCTTCACTGTTTGCCCACAGAGGAGGGAGAGCTATGTCACCAATCTCCCCTCACTATGGCCCCACTATGCAAATCACTAATTATAAGATAAATGCAGATTAAAAGGGCCCTGAAGTTCACCTTATACTGAGAAAATTGGCAAAGATGACAAAAGATAAGAATAGTCAGTGTTGGAGGAGCTGTGGAAAGATAGGCATACTAATAAGCTGCTGGTAGAATTATGAATAGGTACAACCATTATGGAAAGTAAGTTAAAATTATGTGAAGAAAAAGTTAACTAAAATGCGTTATAACTTCTGACCCAGAGTTTCCACAGTTAGGCATACACCCAAAGAGGACAACTGAAAAAAAGAAAGTCTCCATAATCACTCTTTTTGTAGTAACAAAGAACTGGAAAGAAAAGAGTTGCCCACAACTAGGGAAAGGCTAAAACATTAATGTACTCTTAAAAATGATGCAAGAAATATATTACTGCATTGTAAGAAATAATGAATGAGATGAATAAAGACAAATATAGGAGAACTCATATGAACAGATGTAAAATGAAATAAGCAGACTAGGAAAAAAATACACAAAATAACAAAAAATGGAAATGAATAGAACAACATAATAGAAATTGAATGATACAAAAATTATAATGATCAAGCTTGTCCATAAAAAAGAAAAAAATACACAAAATAACAAAAAATGGAAATGAATAGAACATAAAAGAAATTGAATGATACAAAATTATAACGATCAAGCTTGTCCATAAAAAAGACGACATATCATTCTACTTCTCTTAAGAAGTTGAAGATTCTAAGATTAGAATTCTATGTATAAGACTCATTTGGGTATGTTACCATATAGGGAAGCAAAAGAGAGGAATAATAAAAGGCATAGAGGAAGGGGAAAGAAGAAAGAATTGGGAAAAGTGAAGGGAGGAAGCAAAATATTTGTGAAGAGAGATAGTCAAAGAAACAAAGAAAGACAGAAAGACAGATAGAGGGGTAGGGGAGAACAGGGGAAAAATAGGATGGAGGGAAATACACAATAATGAGTAATAACTGTGAAGATGAATGGGATGAACATACCCAAAAAATGGAAGCTGAGAGCAGAGTGAATTAAAAAATCTGAATCTCAAGATATATTATTTACAGGAAACATATAGGAAAGAAGGTAAACACATCAATTAAAAAGAGAAAGAGTAGATCAAGGAACTGGGCATGCAATTTAAAAAAATAGAAAGAGAACAAATTTAAAACCCCCAATTAAATACCAAATTGGAAAACCTGAAAACCAAAAGAGAGTAATAAATTTGAAAATAAGAAAAACATTGAAAAGATAAGAGGAGCTAGTTTTATGGGAAAAAAAATCAATAAAATTGATAATCTATTAGTTAATTTGATGTTCAAAAATTGAGAAAACCAAATTACCACTCATCAAAAATGAAAAGAATGAATTCACCACTAATGAAAAAGAAATTAAAGCAATTATTAGGAACTATTTTGCCCCATTATATGCCAATAAATCTGGCAATCTAAGTAAAATGGATGAACATATACAAAGCTATAAACTGACCGGAATATAACAGAAGAGGAAATAGAATGTTGTAATAAATCCATCTCAGAAAAAGATAATGGACAAGCCATCAATAAACTCTCTAAGAAAAAATCTCCAAGGACAGACACATTTTCAAATGAATTCTACCAAATATTTAAAGAAAAATTAATTCTAATGCTATATAAACTATTAGGAAAAATAGTAAAAAAAATTGTCCTAGCAAATGATTTGATTACACATATATGGTACTGATACCTAACTAAAATGGGAAGGAACAAGAACTATTTGACAAAAAATACTGGGTAAACTTAAGAACAGTATGGCAGAAACTAGGTATAGATCAGCACCTCATACCCTATCCCAAGATAAGATCAACCTAGGAACATGTACTCAGAGTACATGATTTAGTCATAAAGGGTGACACTATATAATAAATTCTAATTTATTAATTTTTTTAAAGTTCAAATAATATATTTATGAAGCATTTTGCAAACCATTAAAGTAACTTATAAATGTGGGGGGAAAAAATCAAGGGTGACACTGTAAATAAATTAAGGAAGGATGGAATAGTTTACTTCTCAGATCTATTGATAAAAGAAGAATTTATGACCAAGTAAGATAGCATTATGAGATATAAAATGAATGATTATGATTATATTAAATTTTAAATGATTTTATACAAACAAAACCAGTTCAACCAAGATTAGAAGAAAAGCAGAAATCGGGAAATTTTTTACATCAAGTATCTGTCAGAAGCAAATTTCTCTCTCCATTGTGTCTCCTTTTTAACATCATCTCTTAATGACCTGGAGGTCAAAAACCACTGAGTAAATTCAGGTATAGATAAGCCCTCAGAGAAAGGAAGTTAAAGAATCAAGGAACCAATAAGACAGGAAATTGATTCCACAAGCACTGCCCCCCTGGGTGGCCAAGGCAAATTAAGAAACTATGGTTGTTTCCTGAAATGTGACATGTGAGAGTTAGTGGATGGAGAAAAGAGCTTATAAGATCAGACCAGGAGCCAGTCTGGGGTCTTTCTGGCATGAGTGTGGAGAGCCAAATAAACCCTTGTCAAAGGTTTAGCTACAGGCCCATCACGGCGGCCAATACATTAGAAAGCTAAGCATTTCTCTACTTCTCTCCTATCTTTCCCTCTCTTTACAACAACTACTACAACTACTACTACTACTTTGACTTAATAAAGTTATTAAGCTACTACCAGCCTCATAATTTGTTATTACATATCTCTGATAAAGTCTTCTTTTCTTAAATATATAAAGAACTAAGACAAATTTATAAGAATAGAAGTCATTCCACAATTGACAAATGGACAAAGGATATGAACAGGCAATTTTCAGATGAAGAAATCAAAGCTATCTATATAAACACGTGAAAAAATATTCTAAATCACTCAATTAGAGAAATGCAAATTAAAACAACTCTGAGGTACCACCTAACACCTATCTGATTGGCTAACATAACAAAAAAGAAAAATAATTAGTATCAGAGAGAATATGGAAAAATTGGGACACTAATATATTGTGGGCAGAGTTGTGAACTGATTCAACAATTCTGGAAAGCAATTTAAAACTATGCCCAACCAAAGGACTATAAAACTTATGCATACCCTTTGATCCAGCAATACCACCACTAGGTCTATATTCCAAAAAGATTTTTTTAAGGAAATATTAATAGCAACTTTTTTGTGTTAAGTTAACTTGTTTGTGTTAACTAAAAATTGAGGGGATGTTCATCAGTTGGAGAATAGATGGATGAACAAGTTATAGTATATGACTATAATGGAATACTACTGTGTCAAAAGAATGACAAGAGGGCAGCTAAGTGGGGCTCAGTAGATAGTCAGACCTAGAGATGGGAGGTCTTGGGTTCAAATCTGGCCTCAGACACTTCCTAGCTGTGTGATCCTGGGCAAGTCACTTAACCCCCAATGACTAGCCCTTAGCGTTCTTCTACCTTGAAAGGAATACAGAGTATTGATTCTAAAACAGAAGGTAAGGATTTAAAAAAGAAGGAAAAAAAAAAGAATGACAAATAGGATGCTTTCAGAAAAACCTGGGAAGATTTCTATGAACTGAGACAAAGTGAAGTGAGAAGAACAAGGAGAACATTATACACAGTAACAACAATATTGCATAATGATCAATTGTAAATGACTTAGCTACTATTCTCATCAATATAATGGTCCAAGACTATTCCAAAGGACTAATATAAAAAACACTATCCATTTCCAAAGAAAGAAATGATGTCGTCTGAATGCAGATCAAAGTATATGATTTTTCACTTCATTTTCTCTCTAGGTTTTTTGTATCTTCTTCCACAACATGACTAATATGTAAATACATTTTGCATTATCACATATATATATATAAAACATATCAAATTATTTACCACCTCATGGAGCAGAGAGGGAAGAGAAAAAGAGAAATTGGAACTCAAAATTTCAGAAAACAAATGTTAAAAATTGTGTTTACATGTAATTTGGAAAAAATAAAAAATATTTTTTAAAAAGTAAATACTGAAGATATGAATAAAAACTCATTATAGTTTAAATAAAGAAATACAATCTAATATATAAGATAAAAAGCCAACCTAAAAACCAGAAAACTTGGTTGTCAAGTCCCTTCTCTGACTCATACTGGCTTGTGCGATCCCAAACAAATCATTTAATCTATCAGTGCACTAGGCAAATCTTTAAGACTATAAACTGCAGAGAAGGTGTCAACTTCTACTTCTAAAGATAATTTCTGCATCTAGACATTGAAATCACAGGTATTGCCCCTATCCCTAAAGTAATTTTAATGCATCATTATCTTAATTCATGCCAGGATCTACAGAAATCTCCTTGAGTCAGTAATGTATTTTTTTTTCTTATTAGAACATCTTTCTGGAATGATTATTGTCAAAAACAAGTTTCAAAGGAATTTTAAATATCTTTAATGGAATAAGATAAAAGAATCATTTTAAGATTAAAAGCATGAATAATACTATTAATGATCATTAAAACACTTACGATGGTCGGTCCTCAAGAATGAGAGCAGTTGTTGAAAGTGGTTCAAATTCGAAATTTTTACGTCTTGTGGATGGAAGTGGAGGTTTACATGTCCTTCCTGTTCGTGCTTCATATTCCTAAAGTTAAAAATAATATACATTATTCAAAGATTTTATACTTAAAAATAATTTGTTTGCTTATATTTATAGTTATTGAAGATAGCACATTGCAAGAAAGAAGAATGTATATATTAACTTACAAATTTCAAGTAAATAAAAAAAATTTTTAACCTAAAAATTTCTTCTTTTAAACCATAATAACAATTATGTAATTTGTGTTGAGTAACATATCAAATTCAGAAATCTGACAGATTGTCTGGGAATTCCATCAAAAAGTCAACCAAAAAAGTAATCAGAAAAATAATGAAATAACCAATGACTCTGCTGCACTTTAGACTAAATATCAAAAACATGGTTGTTTAATTCTTTATTTACACATAATACTGCATACAGGGTTTTAGAAATAAACATACAAACCATTTAAACGTTGATAATATACTTAAAATCCACAGAAAGAGGTCAAGTGATACAAGGCAATATTAAATAACAATTTTTAAATGATTGAATCCCTTTGGCCATCCACTAATTGTAAAACACTGGAAAAAGGAATTCAAAACTAAACTAACTCATATAATCATACTTATATAGATACTTACAGAATGCTAGAGGTGAAATTGGCCTAAGACTCTTTTGTTCAGCTCCTCATTTTGTAGATAAGAAAACCATGGAGAAATGAACTGACATGCTTACACAGTTTTTAGAAAGTCAGGGTTCTTTGGCTCACGGTTGAGTCATTTGTACTCTATTCAAACTATCTCCCTAGATACACAGGCCAAAAATGTCTTGACAAAAATGTCAAGAAATTTGTAATGAACATAGCAAACATTTACTTTCTTTAGTTGTTTTTAAAGAATTCTGACATATAGTGCTCTCTTAAGGTTTTGCAAAGCTTTCTAAGTTTAGCCTCACAATAACACTGATAGATGTGAATATTCTTATTTCTATTTTACAGATTGGGAAACTGAGCTAGTAAGCTTTGGAAGTAATATATGAATTCTTACTCCAAGTCTGACATCCTTTCCACTATTGCACAGAGTTTCTGTTCCTAAAGGGCAATTACATTTTATTGGAATACACTGTAGCAGCATTAGGCATTGTACACAACACCAAAAATGGCTCAGATCAATAACTATTTTAGTATATACTGTCCATTCATCTTTGATGAATAAAAAAAAAATATAAAGCAGTGGTTCCCAAACTTTTTTGGCCTACCGCCCCCTTTCCAGAAAAAAATATTACTTAGTGCCCCCTGTCACATACTATTACTGCCCCCTTATAGTTATTCACTGCCCGCAAATGCACCTGTGGCCATCACCGCTCCCCTGAATCACTGCAGCACCCACCAGGGGGCAGTGGCGCCCACTTTGCAAATCACTGATATAAAGTAATAAAATAATTACCTAGGATTTTTTGTAATTTGTAAGACACTGACTCTGATGAAGGAGCTTATAATCCAGCTAAACAAACAAAACTGAAATACATGAAACATCTGCTAAATACAAGACAATCTAGAATCAAATAACAAATTATATAATATCAATTTAATATTCAGAATGGGGAAAGAGACCAATATTGGTGGAATAGTTGGAATAGATTTTACAGAAGAGGTGAGACCTAAAAGATGAAGAGATGCAAAAGGGAAAGAACTGTCCAGGAAGAAGTTTCACCAGACATCCTGGCAGAATTAAGCAAGATATACATGGAAGGCAGGTAGGTACTCACAGCCAAATGTAAATGATAGCATTATTTCTTTAAAATGCTGGTACAACACTAGCATCTAATATAAAATAATGTTAGGGTCTCAATTAAATCTCTCAAAAAAATTAAGCAAGAAGCAAAGATAAAGAAGACACAGTCTGCCCACAAGGAATTTTCAGTACATCTGGGAAGATATGAAGCACAAAGAAATAATTATATTATTAAATGAAACCAAGAATTATATGCAAGTTAAGAGTTGGAAGCAGAAGCATTCTAGTTGATTCTTAATGTATTTTAATAAATGGTGATAAAGAGGAAAGCTACTTTTTCTAGGACCATGATGTGTTCATGGATGAAATAGTCCCATTTGATAAAGTGCATGGTGAAGAAATATAAAAGAAAGATAAAGGTGGGTAGTGCCAGACTGTTGAAGGCTTTGAATATCAGTCTGAAAAAAGGCTTTATTCTATGGGTAATGAGAACTGTAAGATTAAAATTAATATCCAATAACTCCAAGTATTATATTTTATAAGATTTACCAATAATCACTTGAAGTAGGAAAAAATACAAGAACAAAAGTAAAAACCTGAGTAAAGCCAGCTTTCCCAGCTGCATTCACAGGAAAAAAGATGGAGGGGCAGGGACACAGAAAAACTTTATCTCCAAAACATAAGGATGTAACATGAGAACAAAAGTGGGATGCTTGGAGAGAGAGTCCTGGAGTGCAAATCCTAATTACACAATCCCCTCTGGGATTCCATTGGGAAACAGGTATGTGGAAATCTCTCAGATTTATATGCCTACTTTCCCCAATGAATCAGTACACATAACCAACTTATATCTCTAAAGATCTCTAACTAGAAGTACATACAATATTCAACTTTCTAAGGGGAAATTACAATAATTTGGGCATAAGAGAGAAATAAAAAGAAAAAGAGAACAAAACCAATGATTGCTAGGCGCATTGACAAAAAGCCAATTGGGGGCAGCCCCCTTTGGCATAAGAGTGTACATTCAAAATAAATGTGTTCAACTCCCCACAGTCCAATTCACCACATCCCAAAATTAATTCTAGAACTTTTGGTGCAGTGTGTAGTTTCTGCAGGCATCTTCATGGTGCCTTTTCCAAATAGTTCACTTTCTTGATTTCTTATCCTAAAATTACTCTCAAACAAGAAAATGTTTATAAATCTAGAATTTTATGACAATAATACAGAGCCAATGGAGTACACAGTGAAACAATTAGGTCTATGTATTGTTAAAATTAATTTCATAAGGAATAAAGATAGAGAAGACTGTTTAGGAGACTAATCTCCTAAAAATTCTAGCTATATTGCTGCAAGTTATCATTTCATATAGATGTTATTCAGTTCTTCAAGACCCCATTGGAGGTTTTTTTGGCAAAGATGTTGCAGTAGTTTGCAGTTTCCTTCTTCAACTCATTTTACAGTTAAACTGAGGCAAACAGGGTTAAGTGACTTACCTAGGGTCACACAGCTATTAAGTATCTAAAATTGGATATGAACTAAGGAAGATAAATGTTCCTGACTCCAAGCTCAGTACTATATTCACTTTGCCACCTAGCTGCCCATCATATATAAAAGACCAGTTGGTAACTTTATCTTCCAATACACAAAACTATCAGTACCAGGCACAATAGGAGATTAATGTTAAATGACTCATTTTTATCAGTTAAAATATCTATTTGCATAAAGTGTTCTTTAACTCAGATGATGAGAAGCACCAACTTGCCCACTGTTATCAGGCTTAAAAGTATTTTTCAGAGGGCAGCTGGGTAGCTCAGTGGAGTGAGAGTCAGGCCTAGAGACAGGAGGTCCTAGGTTCAAATCTGGCCTCAGACACTTCCCAGCTGTGTGACCTTGGGCAAGTCACTTGACCCCCATTGCCTACCCTTACCACTCTTCCACCAAGGAACTAATACACAGAAGTTAAGGGTTTAAAAATATAAAAAAAAAAAAAAACAAAAAAAAAAGTATTTTTCAGTAGTTTTGTCTGGAAGAAGAAAACTAAAGTATGACTAAAATGATTTCCCAAATGGTAATCACTATGAAAGATGCTAGATATCATTTAGGTACACAATAATCAATAAATAAGCATTAAGGAATCACATCCCAGGTGAGAACATTAAGACCTACTTGAGCAGACCATAATTTGTATGAAAAAGTAATATGTGAAAAAGCTGGAAAGTTATAATAAGGTCAGATTGGGAAGAGTTATGTTTGATCCACAGGGAAATAGGGAGCCAACAGATCAGTTTATAGAGTAGGGGAATGATATGTTTAGAACTCACTTCAGGAAAATTGCTATGGTGGTTGTATAGAGAATGGATTAGATTGGGATAAGATGTATCATGAAGGAGGTATCCCCAGTAGGAGACTACTGCAACAATCCAAATGAGAGATAAGGAGGACCAGGGTTGATCATGTGAAGATAAGCAAGGGAATGGATTTGAGAGATGTTGTGATAGTAAAAAAAAAAAAAATTATTAAGTGGAGGTAAGGGGTGAAAGTGAGAAGTCAAGAAAGGATCCAAGATTATTTTAGATATACTTAGATGACTGAAAGGATAATGTTGAATTTCACAAGTTAAGTGAGTTAACCAAGGATACATGGTAAGCAACAGAACAAGGTCTTTTGAATCAAATGCAATGCTATTCTCACAATACTGTGTATTTATCCTATTTTCAATAAGACCTACCATAGTCAGGTTTGGGTCACACATTTTTAGAAGGGGTTGAGAGAACAAAAGAGAACAACAAAGATGATTAAACAAATAGAAAATGATATATAAGAAACAAGTTTCAAGGAACTAGATTTGTTTCTACTTCATAGAAAATAGAGAATACTAGTCAATTATTCTTCACTTTGAGAAGAAATCTAATGGACTCAAAATTGAAGCTGGATAGACTTAGGTTGGGCAGTGAAAGGAATCTCCAAAAAACTAGGATAAATTTTTAAACACTTTCTGTCTTGGTGGCAATTCTCAGAAAAGCAAGGGTTAAGCAAACAGGGTTAAGTGACTTGCCCAGGGTCACACAGCTAGTAAGTGTCTAAGATTAGAAGGTCCTCCAGATGCCAGGCTATACACTATGCCACCTAGATATCCCTGGGATAATTAAATATTAAATAGGCAACTGAGGGAAGCCAGAGGGACTAACACAGAGTTCTACAAGAAAATTTACAAATATTTTAGATGATTTCACACAATTTTGAGCTATCTACCGTTATAGCATTAATTTACTGCCTATGGATATAACTTACTAATCCAAAAACAGGAAAAAAGAGGGAGAAATGGAGAGAATAGAAAAACAGATCAGAGAAAGAAATTGTAAGTAGACTATTACTAACAAATATTTCAGCTACCACTGAACAGCAGGGATACTAAAGTTAATTCCTCTTTCTTCTATGATCCAGCAACTCACATTTATTCAGTATTCTTATTCAACAGTTTTTGTACTCTTATTTAGCATTTTTCATATGACTTCGTTTCATACTGACAACCCTATGAACTACAGGTATTAGCATTCCTATTTTAGGAATACAGCAATAAGTTCAAAGGAGAAATGACTTGTCCATTGTCATAAAACCTAATAAATAACCAAGGAGCCATATCCTAAAGCCATAGCTCTTTCTCCAATACAATGCTATCTTCTGGATGGCCTTGATTATATTCAAATTTTACAAGTTAAAAATTCACAGAGGGTGAATTGGTCAGTAGCTATAATTTACTGCACCTAGTTCATTTTAAGCTACAGAATCTAATCTGCCTATATGCATATAAATAGGACTGTCAAGTTTGAATGCAAAAAAATTTGTCATCTCTCCGAGTTCCAGTGGGGCCCTTTAGATAAAACTGCCAGTATGAGGAGATGTAAGATCAAATCAGTTTGCTCTCATTCTCTTTATCAAAGGCTTCTATTAACCTTAACAGAATGGATTACTACCTTCAAAGCATGATGACATGAAGTAACTACCATCACTTTTAATATAGCCTCGGACTTGATGTCACTTAGACTTAACATCTAGAAGTTGATGAACTGCTAATTAATTTAATAGAATTACAATAGGGGGGCAGGCATACTAGTTCTTTTGGTACTCACCAGGAAAAGATCAAGATGTCAGTGGGGAGTGAGTCTTCAATCACTGGGCACAGACAAAGCAGGGATGTAAATGGCACAGAAAGCAGAGAGACTCATGGCACAGAGGAGGAGGGAAAGGAACAGAGGCAGATAGTGTGAGGTGTGATATGAGATTAAATCTACCTTGCCCATTCTCAAGTCCAATTACCAAAAGTGTAAACAACTCCACTTAACTCACAAGTTGGGAGGTCTGTGACCCACATGTGCTAGAGTGAGTGACTAATCAGAATTTACTGACTGCCTCCTGGGCAGTCCTAAGAAAAGTATCTGTTGTGATTGGACACGTAAACTAGGAGGAAGGCACAGGAAGTGACGTAAAAGAAGTGCTTTTAAAAGAGAGTTCAGTGAGTTCAGCTGCTCTCTTCTTGTTCATGACTTGGACTTAGAGGAGCTCTGGCTGGGACCCTGACCCCTTGGTGAGTGAAAAAGGCTGACTGACTACCTTAACTTCCCTGGAGGTACTAGCCTCTGGGAGGCTCCCTTGATTGGGAGAAGCCCTAGCGGCTAAACCCCTTGTTAATTGACTTTTAGATTCTCTGGCTGGGCCTCTAGAGTCCTACTGGAGTAAAGCCCAGACTTGAATACAAATCTAGTTCAAAAAGTTAGATCTCTTACTCTACCCTCTTCTCATCTTTCTACTTCCACTCTCTCCTATATTTTGTAAATAAATTACTAAAATCATTTTAGGTATTGGTATTTATTCAGTTCCTTGGTGACCACACCTTTAAATATTATATTCAATCAAAAACCCCTTTTCCCTCTTATGGTGGATAGGAATGAGGTGATAGGGGAAGGCAAGCAACATGGGGAGGAGAATAGAGATGGAAGAGCACAGAGTGTCATTCATGCAAACATGGATTAGAGTTGGGAATACTTGGCAACATAGATCCACATGGAAACGGAAAAGTTCTGGTGGAGAGGGGAAGGGATGGAGTTTGAGGTTTCATTTTTAAAGGGTTTTGGTTGAGAATAGACTAACTTGTAACCACACCATTCTGGGGTTAGTTTTATGCAGATGTAAAGCTAATCTCTAATCTTAAAACCGAAAAGGCCTGATTTGGTCTCAGGATATGATTTTTAGGTAACATGACACGGTTTGCAAATTATGCTCCTTTGATTTTTGGAATAGTCTGTAAGTGACTTCCAGGTAATGATACTAAAGAGTTTTTCCCACATTTGAGGATATTCAGAGTGCATATGTGCTGAACCAAAAAGTGAACATCAGTACTCTGAACCCTAGAACATCAAGAAACAAACCTTTTACTTTTTCTAAATCTCTCACTAATGAATAGGGTATTGATTTATTTCAAAATCATCATATTCTAAAACATCATGTGATATCTCTCAGTATAAAATTACTAAATAAGAAATATACTTTTCGTAGGAAAGAATATGACAATTGCTTGGTACTTAGATAATTTCAGGTCTGATATTTTTTTAATATGAACCTTTGGGTACTGATTTTCAATCCCTCACACAAGTAGAAACTGAAGGATTTCTAATATTAAGTTAGTAAAAAGGTTGTGGAAATTTGAGAACTTCCAAATGAATATGCAATATGTTCCTGGATTTAAAAAAAATATATATTAGATGTTTTTACAATCAAATGGGGAAATACTGAGCATCTCCCAGACCTCTCCTAATTAGTGAATATTAAATTCACTAAATATTAAATGTTTTAAAAGTTCTATTGTAGAAGGGAGAATATTATGGTGAGATTACAATGATTCTGTATTATTTTTTATTGATCCTATTTATATTAATAATTTTAACTTTGCCCTCCTATAACTACTTAAGTAAGGATTCTGTCTCTGAACCTGGAAATCCAGTTGGCCTGTAGAGTTAAGTTTAGAAATCCTGCTAATCACTATTCTTATCTCAATGAAATGGACACCAGAGGATTTGATCCAGTATCAATAGATGAACAAGTTATCTTTCAAAAGATGTCTAGTCTGCTATCTCTAATGTTGCAGGTAGACTCAAACAATGAACAATTCTTAGAAGAGGAGAGAAGGGGGTGTTGCTAGTTCCTCATTCTCAATTCCCAACCAATCATATTGTCCCTCATGTCTCAGCATTGTAACCAATCATATTGATTTTGCCAATAATGATGTCAAATTCTTGTGACCAATCATAATTTGTTCCCCATCTATTAAATCTTGCTGTTTGTTTCCCAAAACTATAAAGATGAGCTGTCCCACTCACTCGGGGCCTTAGCTTTGCTAAGGAAGTTGAGTGCCTATTTATTGGTAAATTTAGTTTTTACCAATAAATTGATCACATTGGGAACCTTTATGTCTCAGTTTACCTTAATTTTAACTGTTAACAACGGAAGGTAGAGAAATCACTTTATACCAATCTGATGTTATATTGTTTTTAAAGTTCTAGTGCTTTTGTCACTCCAAACAAAGAAGAGTGTGAAAGTCAGTCAATAAGCATTTACTTAGTATGAAGAATTGAGTTGAACACTAGGGATACAAAGAAGGCAAAAGTCAGTCTCTGCTCAAAAGGAGCTTACAATCTAATGGGAAAGACAACATACAAATAACTATGTGAACAAAATACCAACAAGATCAACTAGAGATAATCTCTGAAGGAAGGCACTATGATTAAGAAGGACTAGGAGAAAGAACTGTGGAAACAGAAGTACATTAGAAAAATATATGATCAATCACATAGTACAATAGGGATATGATTAGAGTTTTGATGTTAAAGGATCACTACTGCAAATGGAATAACATGGAAATAGATTTTGAACAATGATACATGTATAACCCAGTGGAACTGCTTGTTGAATTCAGAAGGGGGGGAAGAAAAGAGGGGGGATCATGAATCATGTAACAATGGAAAAATATTCTAAGTAAAAATAGGAAAAAAAAAAGGACTAGAAAAGACTGCTTGCAAAACATGACATTTTAGCTGTGACATGAAGCAAATCAAAGAAGGAAGAGAAACATTATTGAAGGTAAAGAGAGTATGGATTCAATCCTTGTCTGAGTCCTTCCTACCCAAGTAACCTTAGGTAAGATGAATATTGAACCTCAGATTTGAAATGATTAGAATGGATGGTTGCCAAAAATTGTAATTAACCCTTAAGTCACTAGACTGTTAATAGCTAGATTTATTAATAAGAAAAAGAATATAAGAGAAAAATATAGAAAGGAGGTAAAGAATTTCCTAGCCTAACAACCCAGTGTCTATCTCTGAATCTCAGCCTCAGAAAATAAGTCCCCCAGCTGCTGGGTCTCATCTTATAAATCCTTACTATACCCCCCAGCTCTCTTCCATCACTCCCCAGGAACAAATCACAATTCCTCAATTAGCCTGGTACCACCCAGGGGGACAATGCCTGTGGGATCAACTCCCTGGTTGCTGATTAATCCAAATTCAAAACAAATGGAAGGGAAATCTAAATCTCTGATCGATCAAATAAAAATACAAATTCCTTTCTTACAGATTCCTCATCTTTACCACTAGAGTATTAGACTTAACAACATCTAAGGTCCCTTCCAGCTTTATATCATATGATCCTTGAAAGAAAACCAGGATGGTAAAAAAGTTTTTAACAAAAACCAGACTATGGAAGCTTTAAATGGGATTGGTTGTTATGCTTCATACTTGGAGAGGTCCAAAATGACATTATTATGTTGGAGTCAATGTATAGTGTGTTTTTGACTGTGGCTGATCAAATCAATATGAGCTCAACAGCTCTACCACAGGTCCTGTACCAATAGCCCATATGAATATTTTGGGTGATGTTTCTAAATTTGTACATCTCAAGTTTCTTTTGAGCCACTGCAATTCTTCTTTGCTCAAAGAGCACAATACCTTCTTTGAAGCAAGAAGGCCATACAGGACAGTCCTGTGCCAGTATCTCCCATGTCTCACAATCAATACAAATGTTCTTCAGAGAGATCTTGGAGATGTCCTTATATTGCTTCTTCTAACTGCTGTGCAAGCACTTGCCTTGGGTGAGTTCTCCATAAAATAAACTATTAGGCAAATGTACATTTGGCAATCGAACAATATGGACAGACCACCAGAGTAGTGCTCTGTACAATAGTCTAACTGCTTGTCAGTACAGCTCAAGAAAGGACCTTAGTGGCCAGTACTTTATCTTTCCAGGTGACTTTCAGAATCTTCCTAAGACAACACAAATGGAATTGATTCAGTTTCTTGGCATGGAACTCACTAGTAGACTATCCAGATTTCATAGGCATACAATAATTAGGTCAGCACAATGGCTCTGTAGATCTTTTCTTTGGTAGGCAGCCTAATACTTCTTCTCTCCAACACTTTCCTTCAGAGCCTCCCAAACACTAAGCTATATCTGGCAATGTGTGCATCAACCTCATTAACTACGTGGACATCCCTGGAAAGTATACTGCCAAAGTAAATGAACTTATTCATAGCATTCAAAATTTTTCCATTTGTTGTATCCAGTGGTTTCATGTACAGATGGAATGTAACTAAGTGGTGAAGAACCTCTGTTTTCTTCATGTTAATGATCAAGCCAAAATTAGCAGAAGCAGCAGAGAATCAATCCATCTCCTTGCCACTCTCACATCTTGTCTCTTCTCTTTACAATGACATTGTCTATTAAATATCAACATTTGCTTCATGAGCAAAGTGTTATTGTGTTTAGGTAAATGAAAACCAATGTTGGTGATGAGGTCATGAGACATTCAAGTCTTCGGTAGTAAGTGACTGCTGCTATTACTATTTCTAATTCCATTCCTCCCATGGACTCCCTGCTATGTCTGATAGTCTGTGTCTACTCTGGTGTTAAGTGACACAGAATTACAAGCTTCTCCTTTTTGGCATACTGTTAATGGGTGTTCAAGTCTTCATAAAATTTTTCTTTAGCCACATCAGGGTTTGTCATAGTGCAAACATATGATGGTGGCATGAGACTTTTCTGCAAGTGACAATCACATTATTATAAGCCTGACATTCTCTCCTTTTAACAGGCATACAAGCTTGTTGATTATATTAGATTCTGAAATGTATGCAAGTTTCACAGCACCCCCTCATCACTGTGACCATTCCAGAAAAATGTGTATCCAAGGCCATCTTCAGTAAGCTGGCCTTCATTGACCAGTCTGTGTCACTCAGAGCTGCTATCTGGATGAGAAACCTGCTAAACTCTCTTGCAATAAGAGCTATTTGTCCTTCAGGTCTACCAGATTCCATAAGTGGGCATACATTCCATGTACCAAAGGTCAATGGAATCCTCTTCACAAAAGTTTTTGTATGTATTTTTTTATTTCAATCAGAAGGCAGGATCCCCACCTGCCATAGTAAACAGGTTAGGGTTAGCTGAAGCAGAAGGCTTCAAGCAGACAATTTTTAGAGCACTTTTTATAGTCCCTTTGTCATGTCAGGAGGTAAACGGTAAGGTCCTTTAAAAAAAGGCTGTTCAAATACCCATGGGACTGATAAATCCCACTGCTGATTCTAGTCAAGATGCCTGTGTGGAAGGTTGTGATTAGTGTTCCCAATGCATCTGCACCTACAGTGACCTACCTGTCACCACAGGAGTTTTGATGGAGGAATAAAATGAGATAATAGAAAAGTAATATAAAATAGCATTGATGACATCTTTTGGCTTATATATAAATTAGATTTAAATGAGGGAGAGTTGCATAAACTCATCGGCCTCATTCTCTCTTCCAAGGTCATTGAAGTACAGTGGCAGGACAAAAAAAAGTCAATACTGGCAATGGCCTGGGATGCACTAGATGACCTTGGCCTCTTTGATTTCTGCCCAAGCTCTAAGCATTCCACAGCATCTGCTTTAGCTATCTTCATGGTCTTTGAAACATATTGTTCTCATCCACCCATAGCCCCTCAACTCGCTGACAGATTTGAAGCTTGTCTGTTACTCCCAAACTGGTTTGGCCTGTCTGCCAAGATGGTTTTACTAGGATGTAGCTGCTGTGCATTCTATAGCTTCTCAAAGCCATGGATGAAAGCTGGGTGCACCAAAGGAGGATAAGTAGCTCTAAAAAGGGTGCAAGACCTCACACCAGAAGTATCAGTCTTTCCTGAACACCTATATAAATGCCTATTGCAAGATATCTGATGGGAGAAATGGCTTTAAATAAAGTATAATTAGCATAAAAAGAAACTGGAAATTGAAAAAAGTTTTAGAACTCATATAAAAAACAACAGGAAGAGAGGGTTTGAAAAATTAAGGCAGCACAGTCTATCATCCTATCAATGGATAAAGTTCAAGTTAACTCTTAGCTGCTACCATTCCAGAGTAAACAATAGAGAGATCTATCCTTCCTGAACCAGGCCAATAGTCACAGCCTTTTCCAAATTCTCTAATGTCCTTTCTCTTACCATCTTTTATCAATCTAAAACATATGGGTTCAAGTAAATGGAGACAGTGTAGCAAAGTTTTTGGTGGGTGTCCTCTGGCTTACACACCTTTTGAACACTTACAAACTGATTTTATCACTATGTCAAAAGCTGGACAGTATAAATTTTGTCTGGTCAGAGGGGATCAGCTGACCAGATGGCGAGAAGTGTTTCCTAATGCCTGGGCCAGAGCAGCTTTTGTTGCCAAGATGCTCTTAAAAGTGATTATTCCTCACTTTGGCCTACCAGCACGAATTGATTCAGACAGAGGAACTTATTTTACCAATTTGGTTTTGTCTCGGGTTTATTCTTGTTTGGGGAAAACTTCTAAATTCCATGTACCTTATCATCCCCAGAGTTGAGATCAAGTTGAGAAAAGGAATAGAGATCTTAAAAGTATGATTGGCAAACTGTGCATGGAGACTCACTTAAAATTCTTCCCCTAGAAGCTTCTGGTTTTCCGGGTTAAGGTGGCGGCAGAGTAAGAAGCAGCTCTTAACCTCTCCTGACCGAAACACACAAAACTCCTCAAGGGGACATAAAAACAAGTCCAGATGAACGGAGGAACCCCACAACAGGCACAGCGTGGAAGGTACGTGGAATCGAGGCATTTCCATGCTATAAAGGGGTGAAACAGCTCTCACTAAATCGAGGGATGAGCAACCACTCCACCCCCAACCCCTCCACACACAACACCTATAGCGACGAAGCCAGCTAAAAAGAAATAGAGCAAGTTTGGGGCACCCATCGAGTCATTGGCAGCTCCGGGGCCTGTTCCTGAGAGCAGCAAGATTTAGGACCCCAAAAAGCTAAAGAAAACACACAAATTCTGAGCACGGGAGCAGAACACAGGCTCAGAGCACAGGCTCGGGCGGAGGCGTGGGTGGAGGCAGACACAGCCACAAGCTAAAGCTCTGAAACCCTGAGTGGGGAACCAGTGCAGACGGGTATACGACTGTGGAAGCAGCGCCCTGAGACTTGTAAAGAAACATCCGGCAGAGGATCAAGCAAAGGGGTCCACCAGGGGGCTTGACCTTGGAAAAAACCAGAACTCAGACCTCAGGAGACAAAAGACCGCGGAAAGACCCTGAGCGCAAGCATAAACCTGAGAAGCTGCTGGGCTAATGATGGCTACCCAGTCTCAGGAAGTTCAGAAGAGAAAGATTAACAACAAGAAAAAGAAGTCTTTAACACTCGACAACTTTTACACAGAGAAAATCCAGACAACCGAGCAAACAGAGGAGGAGAACAAACAAGCATCCGGACCCTCCTCAAATAAGGAAAACTCCTCACAAGCTATGGAAGAGTTTAAAACTGAGATTTTGAGGAAAATGGAAGAGATCTGGCAAGAAAATAACTGTTTAAAAGGTAGAATCTTGCAAATGGAAAGTGAGGCTCAGAAACCAAATAAACTGATAAGCAAATTGAACGCCAGAAATGACCAGATTGAAAAGGAATACCAGAAGATTATGGCCGAAAACCAGAAGATTATAGCCGAAAACCAGAAAATTACAGCCGAAAACCAGAAGATTACAGCCGAAAACCAAAAGATCATAGCCAAAAACCGAAAGATTATAGCCGAAAATCAATCCCTAAAGGCTAGAATTGAGCAATTAGAAGCTAATGATCTCTCAAGACAACAAGAACAAATAAAACAAAGTCAAAAGACTGAAAAAATAGAAGGAAACATGAAATATCTCAATGAGAGAGTGACAGACCAAGAAAACCGGTCTAGAAGAGACAATTTGAGAATAATTGGTCTTCCAGAAAAACCAGAAATTAATAGAAACCTGGACTCCATACTAAAAGAAATAATTCAGCAAAATTGCCCTGAAGTCCTACAACAAGAGGGCAATATAGACATTGAAAGGATTCATAGAACACCTGCGACATTCGATCCAGAAAAGAAAACTCCCAGAAATATAATTGCCAAATTCAAGAGTTTCCAAGCAAAAGGAAAAATCTTACAAGAAGCCAGAAAAAAACAATTCAAATATCAAGGAGCACCAATCAGGATCACACAGGATCTGGCAGCCTCCACACTAAAAGATCGCAAGGCTTGGAATACGATATTCAGAAAGGCAAGAGAGCTGGGCCTGCAACCACGGATCAACTACCCATGAAAATTGACTATATATTTCCAGGGGAAAGTATGGGCATTCAACAAAATTGAAGAATTCCAGGTATTTGCACAGAAAAGACCAGGGCTAAATGGAAAGTTTGATATCCAACCACAAAAATCGAGAGAAACATGAAAAGGTAAATAAGATCAGAGGGGAAAAAAAGAAAACTTATAATTTTTAAATTTACCTTTTTAAGGGCCTCAGTGAGATCTAATTATCTGTATTCCTATGTAGAGAAATGTTATATATAATTCTCTGTAGTGAACTCTATTCACTATTATAGTATTCACTATTATAGTAATCAGAAGAATAATTCACAGGGTGACGGTGGAACACTAAATAATCTAAGATGACATGGGGGATAGGAAAGAGAGGGTGAATAGCAGGGGACACCAAGAAAAATTGAGTGAATAAGAAAAATAGGATATTCTATTACATACAAAGAGGGCATCGGAGGGAGAGGGGACAAATACTATTATAAGAAGGAGAGGAAGAGAGCATTAAGAGGTAATAATCAAACCTTACTCTCAGAGTAATCAACCCGGAGAGGGAAGAGTAGCTATACTATCCATTGGGACATAAAACTCTTATCTAACCCTTCTGAGAAAGTTAGAAGGGATAAACCAAGGGGAGCAGGGGAGTGGGGAGGTCAAAAAAAGGGAGGGGAGAAGGGGGAGGGAATTCATAAGGCTTTTAAAAACAAAAAGAGGGGGAAAAATAAGGGAGGGGGTAGAAAAGGAAGTTAATCAAGGGAGGGGATAAGGGATAGCGGCTCAATAGCAAACCACTGGTTTAAAAGGAAAAAGTATAAGGAAAAAGGGGGTAGGAATAGGGGAGGATTCAAAAATGTCAGCAAATGCACAACTGATGATTATAACTCTGAATGTGAATGGGATGAACTTGCTCATAAAACGGAAGCAAATAGCAGAGTGGATTAGAAACCAAAATCCCACCATATGTTGTCTACAAGAAACCCATATGAGGCGGGTGGACATACACAAGTTTAAGGTTCAGGGTTTGAGCAAAATCTTTTGGGCGTCAAATGAGAAAAAGAAGGCAGGAGTGGCTATTATGATTTCTGACAAAGCCAAAGTCAAAATAGATATGATTAAAAAAGACAGGGAAGGTCATTACATCCTGATTAAAGGCAGTATAAACAATGAGGAAATAATACTGCTCAATATATATGCACCAAGTGGCATAGCACCCAAATTCATAAAAGAGAAACTGGCAGAGCTCAAGAAGGAAATAGATAGTAAAACCATACTAGTGGGAGATCAAAATATTCCTCTGTCAGATCTAGATAAATCAAACTGAAAAATAAATAAGAAAGAGGTAAGAGAGGTGAATGAAGTCCTAGAAAAATTAGATCTAATTGATATGGGGAGAAAAATTAATAGGGACAAAAAGGAATTCACCTTCTTCTCAGCTGCACATGGCACATTCACAAAGATTGACCATGTTATAGGACATAGAATCATTGCAAACAAATGCAAAAGAGCAGAAATAATAAATGTAACCTTCTCAGATCATAATGCAATAAAAATAATAATTAGTGAGGGCACTTGGACAGGAAAATCAAAAACTAATTGGAAATTAAATAATATGACTCTTCAAAACCAATTTGTCAAAGAAGGAATCATAGAAACAATCAATAATTTCATTGAAGAAAATGACAATGATGAGACATCCTACCAAACACTGTGGGATGCGGCCAAGGCAATATTCAGGGAGAAATTTATATCCTTGAGTGCATATATTAACAAATTAAGGAGGGCAGAGATCAATGAATTGGGCATGCAACTCAAAAAATTAGAAAGAGAGCAAATTAAAAATCCCCAGATGAAAACTAAATTAGAAATACTAAAAACCAAGGGAGAAGGGGCAGCTGGGTAGCTCAGTGGAGTGAGAGCCAGGCCTAGAGACAGGAGGTCCTAGGTTCAAACCTGGCCTCAGCCACTTCCCAGCTGTGTGACCCTGGGCAAGTCACTTGACCCCCATTGCCCACCCTTACCAATCTTCCACCTATGAGACAATACAC
>NC_058131.1:644587751-644604682 GCF_016433145.1 Gracilinanus agilis | reverse complement strand
CAAGGAAAAAAATGTTTTTAAAGAAAAAAAAAAGGATGGTCTTGACTAATAGATGTCAACAAACATTGATTAACTCAGTAGAGATTTGAAAATGTTAAAACTGTATAGTACCTAGACTCTAGGAATTGAACCTCAACTAGCATAATGTAAGTAGACTATAATTCAAGGTAGAGTATGATGAGAAAAAAGACCTAAACAATATGCTTTTTTTTAAAAACTGAGGAAAATAATACTTAATTGGGCAAGATGATAAAAGGCTCCACGAAGAAACTAGCACTGGAGCAAATCCTTAAATAAAAGAGATTTCTCAAAGACAGAGATATGAGAGAGCATTCTAGTGGGACAGGAAAAAGCATGTTGAACTTGAAGAACAACCAGTAGTCCAGTTTGACAAGAAAATAGATTATGTAAAGGGTGGTTAGTATAGGCGTATGCAGAATTATTTCTGACATTTAGAAAGATTATAACATAACTTCTACAACTTTTAGAAGTAAAGCAACAAGGGAGAAGTCTGGGTTAAGTCCTGATGTCTGAGTAAAGGATATAAGATAATGAAGGTAAAGATTTAGATGGAAAGAACCTTCTTCTAAAAAATAAAACTGAAGGGCAACATCTTTCTAGGATTATTAGAATAAACTGGCCATCCTGTTTCTGGATTTTTGCCCAAACTTTGTTATTAAGAGGGAAAGAAAGGGGCAGCTAGGTAATACAGCAGATAGAGTACCATGCCTGGAGTTGGGAGGATCTGGGTTCAAATCTGATTTCAGATACTCCCAAGCTATTTGACTCTGACAAGTCACTTAACCCAGATTACCTAGCCCTTACCACTCTACTGGTTAAAATCAATACAGAGGGAAAGGTTTGTTTAGGAAGGGTTTGGGTTTTGTTTTTGTATTTTTTGAGAGAGAAAGAAAGAGAAGTCAAAGTATACCTCAGAATTGAAGATCAGTAAGGGTTAAATATATTCTAGATAACTATCTTCTCTTATGGATCTCCATAACAAAAGTGAAGCAGTAGAAAGTTTGTACCAGACTACAGTTCTTTATCTACCTCTAAGGAGGATGTCCTCTAAATCACTCACTAGCTGTACAAGCAAATCTGTGGTCTTTAGGCCTAAGGGTTTTGCTATGCCTTTGATCACTGCTACCACAGGGAATGCTCTGCTCCAGTGCCCAGGACCAGATAAAGAAGAAAAAGGGGTCCCCTTGCTAGCTGATGCAACTATTAAGCAACCAATTGGCCTTTCAATTAGATGAAGATTCTTTTGTTTGCCAGAATATCTCTCAATCTCATCTTTTATGGCAAACTTGTTGCCCTTCTTTGTTCTAAAGGGCTGATATGGATACTCTGGTAGGTATCAGTATTTTGAGGAAGGGAGGGAAGGAAAGAAGGTGGGAAAGTGGAAAACAAACTAATACTTCAGGTACCAACAAAATAAATCCTCTGGTGACTAGAAGATTTAATCATTTTAGAGTTTTCAAAGGTGCTGTTTATTTTCCTATCTCAATGCACAAGCTAAAAATATGGATAAAAACATGTTCTGTTGGTTTAATTATAACATAACTTCAATGAAAGATAATTTCTAAAACAAAGGCTTCCCTGAAAGGAGCAAAATACTCATCCCTGGAAATCAAATGTAGTGACTAGTAGAAATATTACTAGTTTTTGGATATAGTTATTTTATCGATTACAATTTTAGGCTAGGACATTATTCAAAACATGAAAAGTTATTACAGAAGTAATATTGCAAAAAAATTTGATTTATCAAGTAAGCAATATATAGAACTTTCCATTTTTAAAATAACATTAAAGATACAAGTACACAAATTGTAACTAAGGGCAAAGAAATTAGTTTATCAGAGATTAACGAAGAAACTGGTTGTCAATCTACAATAATTTAAGGACTAGATCAATCTAATGTTGAGGAGGCTTGATCATAAAGCTGAGGAGGTAAATATATTATCATCAAGCTAATCTGAAGTTATCCTCACAACTACTCAGGTGCATTCAGATGGAAAATCTTAGCTCTTAATTTGGAAATATGACCAAAAACCTGGTTTAGATGAACTTAATTTAGCCAGGTATTGTTATAGTAAATAAATGCAATTTGTAACATGGCTCACCTAACCAGTTCAAAAACAGGCCACAAGTAGGAATTTCATACCTGTAAGAAAGAACACGTGAAATCCTCATAAAATGAAAGCATTACAGGTAGAATTTGGGAATCATTCTTCAGAAGATAGCATATTACATGGCTTTAGTTTCTCTCCTAACCTAAAAAGATCAAATTTACTAATGTCTATAGTAGTAGTATAAAATAATCAATAGCCATTCCAAAAGGTTTATGATAGAAACTACACAGAAACTAAAAGGACTTTTAATCTACAAGTAAACCTAAAGTTTTAACCACAGTTGAAATTCAATTCCTCTAAATACAAAATTTAGAGAAGATAAACTAATTCAGTTTACAAGGATATGATCAAGATAAAGAGAACTATTAATGTAAGATGTATAATGTGCATGAGAGAGAGCACTCCTCATTCTATGAATCGGGGATGTACCTGCCAAATAGTATGAACAACAAATGCAATGTTCATAAGTCAGATCTTTTTCTCTCCATTTACCTTTTATGGAGCAAAAGCATATTATGGATACAACAGTGTTTTAATGTTTGCGAAATTTTTTTCTGTGATTTTATGTACATAAATTTTTTCTTTCTTATTATTCCAAATGTTTACTAATCCAAACAACACAAGCATTTCCATATATAAAGATATTACACTAATGAAATCACAAAGCTCTTATATGTTTAATTTACTTTTCTTCATACCTATATACTAGATCCCATTCATAGTTATCCCAACACCTTCCCATATCACATGGATATCATTCAAGGAGACCAACATGTTCATATTTTGTGTTTTATCTTTTTGTTCACTTTCTAGAAGTAACATTCTCACTTTAGTCTTCCAGTATTAGTTCTGTGTCTGTACAGAATGTTGTCCTGGTTCTACTCATTTTACTATTCGTTATCTCATATAGTTCTTTCTTTCTGTTGCAGTAGTATTCCATCACAATCATATATCAAGTGCATACAGAGACAGATACACTTTGGCACAATCAATTGTAATGGGCTTCTCTACTAGCAGCAATGCAATGATCCAGGACAATCCTGAAGGACTTATGAGAAAGAACACTATTCACATCCAGAGAAAGAACTGTGGGAGCAGAAACACGGAAGAAAAACAACAGCTTGATCAAATGGGTCAAAGGGGATATGATTGGGGATGTAGACACTAAACAATCATCCTAATGCAAATATCAATAATATGGAAATAAGTCTTGATCAATGACACATGTAAAACCCAGTGGAATTGGTTGTTGGCTATGGGAGGGAGGTGGGAGGAGGGGAAGGAAAGAACATGAATCATGTAACCATGGAAATTTTTTCTTAATTAATCAATAAAATTAAATAAAAAAAGAAAAGTGATCTGAAATATTTTATGTAGACAAAAAAATTTTGGAAACAATAAAGTGATATGAAATCAGGAAGAAAGGGAAATCACCTTTCCTGAAAAATTAAAAAATACATATCAAGTGTATATAAATTTCATACTCACAATAAGCCTATGAGTTAGATACTACCATTATTAATCCCACTTTACACATGAGGAAACAAGGGCTCAGAGATTACATGACTTGTTTTTGGGACACAGTAAGAAGATAGCTTCTTAACACCAAGACTAGCACTCTATCATAGCAAGCTAAACAACATTTAATGTAGTAAACATTTAAGATCTGTTTTAAGAAATATTTAGTGAAATAATCATTCTATTATAGTTTTGCTTTAACTTTGATTATTGTCACCATTAAGAGATCATAAGTGAGACAGTAAAAAGGCTCAAAGTTGTTTCTCTCTGAGATCTTACCTTCACAGGAGTTTGACCTGAAACTTGCCAGATTCACTCTCCTTCTCCTCTCAGTTGTTTTAGAGGTAATTTCATTTTTAATTAGTTTTTAGTTTTAAGCTTTTTTCTCCCAAGCTTTTTCAACCCCAGGAAATACCTATTACTGATAAAATTATTACATTATACTGCTAGGAGGAAGAAACCACAACCATTTATAAAGCCAACAATTGAAAAAGAAATGTTTAGGAAGAGAGAAATATGAAAAAGAAGGAAGGTGCACAGTTAAAAAGATGATAGAAGTGAAGAAAAAGGAGAAATACTAATTGAGGAAAAAGTAAAGAAGGAAAAATATTCTCACTCTTAGTATGGCCTACCTAATGCAAGGGTAGCAAATGTAAGGAACTATGAAGGGACTTCATAAGGAAAGAAAAATTAAAGACATATAACATATGCCAGAACTTGCAGTACAAATAATACAAGCCTCAATTTTATTGACTGGGTCTCTACCTATGGGTACAGGAAAGCCAAACAAATAAGAGAAGACTACACCCCAAGGAAAGCTTTGCCTGTACAGGTAACAGAGGTTAGTAGAAGAAATGCACCATTTTGATAAAGACAAAAAAGACCAATGGACAAACACTTCTCAACAATCCCCTAGCAATTCTTTCATCTCTCTTTCCCACATATGGAAAAGAGATAACTGGGTCAGAGATGAATCAGTCCAGAGAGAAGGGGACTCACCCTTTGCTTTATGATTTCATATAAAATATGAGAGCCAAAAAAAAGTGAAAGCTTGTCTTTCAAAAAGAACTAATGAAAAGTATTTAGTTTGTGTATATATATATATATATATATATATATATATATATATATATATAGTTGTAGTTTGACACATACATGATTTAGAGTAATGTCACCAAAAAAACTGAACAGCCAGAGTCATCAGTAATTTCTCAAACAAGAATGACTTTACTAAATGTGAGTTTTATGTGCCTTCAATTATAAATTTGTTTCCATGATTTTAAAGATTTGTCCTCCCCCAAAAAAGCTAAAATACCTTTAAATGCATTTTAAAATTAAATAAAATAATTTCTCTTACCCAAAAAGTCAGATGAACCTTTTAAGTAGCTAAAGAAACACTCCTATGAATCTCATTATAAAGAGAATCCCTTTTCAATTTGAATAATTGCTAATTCACCCTGTTGGGCAAATTTTGGTATATTGAATTGAGTCAAATTGGAATACAACTATAATTAGAAGTAGACACATTTTTTATGCTTCCTTCTGAAAAAAAGCTCAAACTAAGAAGCTGCTAATTAATCCCTTCCTGATACTTCTCAGACTTTTGTCTATGGCTTCCAGAGCCCAGGTTCTTCCACATTGTTAAAGGAGTAGAGGTAGAACTGATAGGAGATCTTATGGTCTTAGGGATATTCATAAAAAGGTCTAACCAACTGCAAATCATTAGGAAGAGGTTGTGTAACTTCTCAGTTTCCCTTGTGGGTTAGAAAGAATCTCTAGGACACTGAAGAAAGATGAAGTACAGCTTTGTGTCCTGTCATATCTGGCTTATACTATACATAGCTAGTGTTTTGCAAACACTAAACACTACAAAATCCTCATTAGTTGTGCTAGGCTTAATATAAGCTAGAGGCAGAAGAGTAGAAACAACATTCATTTGATGTCAGAAAGATCAATATGTAGTTCAAATTTTGGCTCTGTCAATGAAGCTGTCAAAATTTTAGAAGGAGAAAAAAAAATCCTAAGGAAAAATATTCATAGTCTTTTCCTCTGAAGAATCACTACAACTCAATAATCCTATCCTTTAAATATAAATCTTTTGCATAAAAATCTAATAAATAACTATGTATATCTGAAGTTTATTTGGGAGGAATAGTAAAGGTAAGAGTGCTGTTACATATATTAAAGTATCTTCTGCTAAGAAGGATCAAACCATACAAAAAGATTGAGCCTCACCTGCTGAATAATTTTCGAAGCCTTCTGAAGATTCTCCCTGGGTGGGACTTTACCAAATAACTTCCAGCCAGGAGCACTATGGACAGCAGATTTCAATTCCTTCGTCCTTTTTGGAAAAAAATTTCTGAAACACAGAAAGGTTACATGAATTTTTTCTGACTGAAAACCATGCAATATACACACAAAAAAACAAGCATATGTTTGTATGGCAAGAACAAAATTTTCTAAGAACAATCATGGTTCTAATTTATACTACTGAGTTTCTATTTAACAAGAAACAAGTCAAGTAAATCATCTCTGCTAGTGAAAAAAAACAATTAAAATATTCCCTTCTGAAATAGATATTTTAAATTTACATTTGAATGAATTTGTTTGATATGGTGGAAACTCAGGATATTTTCAACAAAATGAGGATCTCATAAGTTAGAGGAGTTGAAAAGCTTTCCAGCTTCACCAACCTTCCCCTGTCCCACCATGGACGCCTCTACCCCTACAATTTGTTATATTTTAGGAAAAATTCATTTTTATACTCCCCAAAGTCAAATTTCCTCTAGTATCAAATATATAAAGAGAAGCTAATTTAAAATATTTAAGTTTTTAAATATTTTGCTTATTCCCTAGATATCATATGGAAAGGTTTAAAAAAACTGTGAGATCTCCCAGTTTTAGACCTCTCTCCACCCCATTTATGACTTACTAAAAAAATGTGGAAAGGTATCTTAAAGCACATTGAGTTTAATTGAACCACTCACAATGTTAATGTCAAAAGCAGGATCTGAATCCAAGTCTTTCTGAACTGCCTTTTTTGGAACTTTGCCAAAAAATGTATTAAACTGTGTAAATACTTTGATCCAGTGATACTAATATTAGACTTGTACACCAAAGAGATGGAAAAGAACTCATGTATCATAAAAAGTCCTTTTTTGACAATTACTAAACTAGTATATGAAAGGAATGTTGTACATATAGTTAAACTAAATTCTAGCAAAACTTGTCCTAAATATTATTTCATACTATTCTTGAAAAGAAGATAAAGAGATAAGGATTACAAAATAATACAATGAGATGTAATCAGAACTGGCTGAATGGCTAGACTCAGATTAGTTGTTAAGTGTTTAATGTCAACTTGGCAGCACACCAGCGGAGTATCCCAAGGATCTAGGCTTGGCCTTGTGCTACTAAACACTTTTATCAATGACTTAAGATAAATACATAGATGGTATGCCAAGGAAATCTGCAGATGACATAAAGCCAGGAATAATAATTAATATAGTAGACAGGATATAAAAGGATCTCAGTAGGCTACACCACAGAGCTAAATCTAGTAAGATTAAATCTTCCCTCTCCTCTCCCCACTCCTCATCCCTTTGAGTTTACTTTCCATCTACTCTGTCAGAATATCCACAAGAACTTAAGTGTTTATTATATTGCTAGTTTCCCAAAACAGCCACTATAATAGACCTTTTGAAATGCCTAGAAGATGGAAGTAGCTTAGGATGTAGGAGATTACCCTCTCAAAAGCAATCAAGAGAGGCTGAAGACAATTTGAAAATGGAAATATATGAACTAAAACAAGAAAATAAAGTCTTAAAAGCCAGAATTGGCCGGCTTGAAAATGAAGAAGGCAAAAGATGATCTACAAAGAAAATCAGACCAGAAGGAGAAGGATGACCAAAAAGCCAGGGATGAAATTCAGTCTTTAAAAAACAGAACTCAACAACTAGAAGCAAATGGCTTCACAACGCAGCAAGAATATATAAAACAAAATTTAAAAAATGAAAAATTTGAGGAGAATATGAAATACCTAATTGATTCAACCAAAGATCTGGAGAACAGAGCTAAAAGAGACAATTTAAAAATTAATGGTTTACCAGAACATCATGATAAAAGAAAAAGTTTAGACATCTTCCTACAAACACAGGAATTATACGAACACTGTACACTTTCCCAACAATTAAAACTAGATCTAAACAATTTGAAAAACATTGATTGCTCATGGGTAGGACAAGCTAACACAATAAAAATGACCATTCTACCCAAATTAATTTACTTATTTAGTGCCATATCTATCAAACTACCAAAAAACTTCTTCACAGAATTAGAAAAAACTATAACAAAGTTCATTTGGAAGAACAAAAGATCAAGAATATCAAGGGAAATAATGAAAAAAAAAAGTGAAGGAAGGTGGCCTAGCAGTATCAGATACTAAACTATGCAAACCTCCCCATAGTAGGCAAACAAGGCCTCCTCAGCTGAGTGCTTAATCTAAGACTAAGACATTTAAACCCACCACAAGAATTGGAATAGACCAAAGTACAAGCAAGAGATAATACTCTCTCAGTAACAGTGATAACCAAATGCAAACTCAGAAGGTGGCAGCAATAAGAAAAAGAAAAGCCTATGAAGCCTCAAAGGAAAATGTGAAAGAATGTTGAGCCCAAAATGAATTCTTGGAAGGCCTCCAAAAAAAAAAAAAATAAAAAAATAAGAGACTCAGAAGAAAAATTAGAAAAGAAAATGACCCCAAAAAAATCAACATCTTAGAACAAAGACTTACTGAAAAAAAAATTCCCTAAAAGGAAATACAATGCCTCAAACAGGAAAATAACACTATAATTAAGGAAGTACAAAGTCTCAAAATGGAAAATGGCTCCCAAAAAATTAGAATTGGGCAAATTGAAGCTAATGACTCCATAAGACAACAGGACACAATAAACAATAAAACAAATTTGAAACAATGGAAAAATAGAAGAAAATCTCAAATATCTCACTGGAAAAATAAATGATCTGAAAAACAATAATCTAACAGATTATTCCTAAGAATCTAAGAATCACTGGATTGCCTGAAAGCTATGATCAAAAAATAACTAGCATACCATATTGCAAGAAATGATCAGAGAAACTGTCCTGATGTTCTTGAACAAGAGGGGAAACTAGAAATTGAAAGAAGTCATGAATGACCTTCTGAAGAAAATCCCAAATTTAAAAATCCTAGGACTATTATAGCCTCATTCCAGAACTCCCAAGCCAAAAAGAAGACACACAGGAGGCAAAAAAAAAAGCAAAACAAAACAAAACAAAACAAAAAAACACAATTTAAATATTGTGGAACCACAGTCAGGATACTATAGAACCTAGCAGCTTCAACATTAAAAGGATTGGAAGGCACTGAATACTATTTTCTCCATGAATTTTTCTCTAATATAAACAATATGTGTCTGGTTTCACAATATGACAAGCATGGAAATATGGAAATATGTACTGGATGATAACTATATCATATTACCTGCCTGGAGGGAGTGGAGGACATGGATTGCAAAATGTCAGAAAACAAATATTAAAAATTTTATCAACATTTACCAATCTGGAAAAAATAAAAATAAAAAAGGGGGGAATTTTGAAAAGGGAGAGATTTTAAAAAGAAAGAATACTGACATGTATCAAAGGGAGGAGGTACCTTTGTTTAATCTGGAAGTGAAAGGAGTGGGTGGGAGAGAATCGGATTGTTTCTTGACTATGACTTGAACTGTATCAACCTAATTATATTTTTATATACTGTCATCTTTTCCTTATTCAGTATTCCTATAAATGTTACCTGAAATTATCTTGGAGCATTATTCTGTCTGGGGACATGAGGCACTATGCCAGTTTGGACATCATAACTTCCAAGCTGGGAATTCTTTAATATTTGATTAAATGTTAAATTAAGTCAACAAATATTTATTTGGCATCTACTATGTGCCAGGCTGGGTAGAACAGTGGATAGAGTACTGGGCTTGGAGTCAAGAAGACCGAAGTTTAAATCCAGCCTCAGACACATACTAGCTATACGATCCTGGGAAAGTCCCTTGTTAGAAGGGGGATAGCAGATAGTTGGGGTGTGTTCTGGTAACCCCCTGACTGAATGGTTATGGGCCAAAGCACACACACACCACCCCTCCTTACTAGGGGGACACTTGGGATTGCTGCATGAGTGGAGGTCCCCCAATATGGACAAATTAGAGATGGGAAGTTAGAGGGAGATGTTGTCTAATGAATGAGCCCAAAACGAACCCCAACAATTGCTCAGAACCAGGTTAAATTTACTCAAGCCTCCCCACTCCCCTAATGTTGATGGCAGTTCACAATGGAGAGCAGTCCACCTTTCCCTCACAACCCACAAGGATTCAGCCTCCCACTCAAATCAATTGCTGTCCAGATCTGACTAGAATCTCTCAATAAGGGTTTATTCAAGAATAAAATACTTTAAAAGGTAAAGGAAAGGATATCAAGGAAGGGGGTGTAAGGTGATTCCCTAAATCCTATTATCTATCTTTCCAGGGCAGGGTAGTAACAAATATTTCTTCAGAGATCTCCAATGCCCAGTTTGTCTGATTCTAGACCCCAGTAAACTCCTATCCTTATATTATCACTAGCTAAAGAGGAAAATGTAGAAATCAAGGTTCAAAGCAAGGTTAGTTGGCCCCAGGGGCTGGCTTCCCCAGAAGTCCAGGCCCCTGGGCCAAAATGAAGAAAATGGTTTTTCAGGTTCTCCACTGGGTAAAGGAATAATAGAACAAATGGCAGGTTTGGTCTTCCCAAAAGTCCCAGGAAAACTCTCTGGATTAGCTTGAAAGGTCTGCAGCCCCACAAATTCACTCCTCCCTCCTTGGCTGTGGCCCAAGCTTCTCAGAGATCCGTTGGTCTTTTCAGAATTCCTGGCCACACCAGGCCAACTGTCATTCTCTCTGGGTCAACTTCTATGTTCCATTTGCCAGCTGCACTCGTAGGCTTGCTTAACTCTTGCAATGTCTTGTCCAGTCCATTACACCCTTGACTGTGTCTGCTTCAGTTCCTCATCTATAAAATGAGCAGGAAAAGGAATGGCAAAACATTCCAGTATCTTTGCCAGGAAAACCCCAAAAGGAGTCAGAGAGTTGGACACAACTGAAAAATGACTATATATATGAAGTGAGACAAAGTGCATGAGCAGAATGCTGAGAATGTTTTACCCAGTAACAACAATAGTATATATGATCTGAACTGTAAATGACTTAACTATTATCAACAAGGGGATCCAGGCAACTCCAAGGGACTGATGACAAAAAAAAAAAAAACATATCTACCACTTATGAGCAATGACTAGACTAAACTAAACTAAAAGTGACAGGCACTGGGGATACAAATAAATGCAAAATACAGTCCCTGCTCTCAAGGAGCTCACAGTCTAATAGGGGAGACAGCATGTAAACAGCTATATAGAAAGAAGATACAGACAGAATAAACAATAGATAATATCCAAGACAAGGCAAAAATATTAATGAGGACCAGGAAAGCTTCTTTAATGTAGGACTTTCACTAAAATGTAAAAGACTTTAGATTCCCAAGAGGTGGGAATGAGGAGGGAGCGAATTCCAGGTATAGAGAATCAGCTAGTGAAAATGGACAGAATCTATAGATGGAATGTTTTATATGAAAAACAAGAAAGAAGCCACTATTACTGGATCACAGAACATTTGAGAAGGGATAAGGCATAAAAAGAATAGAGAAGTAGGAGGGGTCCAAGTCATGAAGGGCTTTAAAGCCAAACAGGATTTTATATTTGATCTTAAAGATAAAAGGAAACCCCTGGAGCTTAATGAATGGAGGAAAATGGAGGAAAGAGGTAAAGATAAATATGACAGCTGAGTGAAGGATGAACTATGTAGTGGCGAGACACCAGAGTCAGGGAAACTAAGCACAATGGATAGATACTAATATAGTCCAGGTATGAGGTGACAAAGAGGTTGCACCAGATTGGTGGCAATGTTGGAGGATTATCATGAGAGATATTATAAAATATATGAAAGATATTACCAAAAATAAAAACAATAGGATTTGGCAGCTGATTAGATGTGGAGAGAAGGGAGGGTCTAAAAAAAGAGGAATCAAGCATATGTAGGTTTTGAGTCAGAGTGCCTAGAAAGATGGTAGTACCCTTGCTAATAAAAGAGAAGAAAGGAAGAGGGGAAGATTTGGAGGGAAAGATAATGAGTTCAGTTTTAGACAGGCTGAGTTTAAGATATCTCTGAGACATCCAGTTCTAGATGTCCAATAGGCAATTAGTGATGCAAACTGGAGGTCAGGAGAGAGGTTAGGTCCAGACAAATTTAAGAATCATTGCACAGAGATGACAACTTAATCCACGAGAGTTGATGAGATCATGAAGTAAAATAGTAAAGAGGAAGAAGAAATTAATAAATTGTTTTGGGAAGATGAGCCTAGAAATGCAAAGTCTAATATCAGTTTTAATGGTTTTTGAAAAGGAGAAAAGAAAAAAGTGGTATGAAAATTCAAGGAGGAGAGAAATATATGGTACAAGAAGCATGGAATAATCTAACAACTTCTCCAGAGTGCCATCAAAAGGTGGACACTTCACTGATCCAAGATTTGGAGCTGGAAAGGCCCTCAGAAGTTATCTAAGTCAACTTTCCATTTTCCAGATTAAGAAACTGTTACTGTACTGATTCCATCTTTCTCCAATTTTGTTTCATATTTTACATTGATTTTTCCATATCTTCTGCTCTATTTCTGGCATCATTGAGGGTGGGAGGAAACAGCCAGGAATATTACTGATATAAATGATTATCAATTCAGTTGTCTATCAACTAGGCTTCATTTAAAAAAACTGAAAACCAAAAAGTTTACTACACTATGAAAATTTTCCATCATTAGTTTTCAAAATAGCTTTCCTAAGAAAGCAATGTAATCCAACTGTTTGGACAACTTAAAACTTGGTAAACTCTGGTATGTTCTGCAGATCAAACTATAAATTCCACAAATTCTCAAGTACAAAATTTGATTCTGAAGACAACTGTTTGCTCTCTAAAAGTGAATATTCTAGCTACCAACACCAATATTAATGTCTCTTAATTAAAAAAAAAACTTGTTTGCTTACAGTCTGCATCTACACATAATTTTTATCTTTTTTTAATCAGTAAATTCTCTCATTACTTGAAAAGAAAAAGTCAACATATCTAAAACTAATTCATTTCTAGACAAGAAAAAAGCCCACAGCAAATTTTAAAAAGCAAAATAAGTTAAAAAATGAGGAAAATGCCTTATTATCAAACTTTGTTCCCATGAAAGTTGAAGCAAAGTTTATGTACTTTGAGTTTTCTGGACTTTGTATTTTAAAAGTTTCCCTTAAGACTAGAGAATGGGAGGCAAAGAATGTATTATCTAGTGTCCATAAAATGTTACATTTGCTTACTCCAAAATTCTAATGGGTGTACCATAGCACGGAGAGCCAGACCTTGTATGCATGTAAAGTAGATTAGAAAGATTACTTTTTTGAGACAGCTAGATGGCACCAGAGTGCACAGAGAAATGGTCTGAAATTAGGAGGAATTGACTTCAAATAGGGCTTCATACACTTAATAGTTTTGTGACCCTGAGCAATTATTTAATCTATTTGCCTATTTCCTCAATTGTTAAAGGGGACAAGAACAGCACCTACTTCACAGGATTATTGTGAGACTCAACTGAAATAATATACATAAGGTACCAGCACAGTGCCTGACACACAGTGAATGCTATATAAATGTTCATTCCCTTCCCAAACCTATTCTTATTCACATAAAAAGACTTCCTGCAGATAATTTCCCAAAAGTATTTTTGCCAGAATTAATTTTTTGAGTAAGAATTTTCTTTAAACGGGTCTGACTTTTACATAGTCTTATCATTCTTATAAATCCTAAAATATCCAATTAAGTTACCTTTTTTACAAAGATATAAACCTATGTCAGAGACATTAGAATGTCTGAAAAGCATTATGAACTGAATGCTGCTATTTTCTAAGTTTATACAATTTTTCTTAAAATGAAACCAAGGTTGCTTTGGTGACCTTGGAAGAGTTCATCATCCTGAGCCTTGTAGGTAAAATGAAGGTATTGCATGGGTTGCTTAAATCCTTTACAATTCTAGATCTAGAATCTGAGACAAATGGCTCACTAATGAGCAATGCAATGAGTGGTAAAATAGCACTCATTTTAAGAAAGGGGGAAAATATTCATATGTAACTATAGATATCCAAATCTGATTTTATTTAAGTATGTTCTTTACAATTTGACCAAGGCCTCCGAAGGGTTAGCAACTGGAAATACTCCATGACTTCCCTATCTAGCTATATACCATCACTATGTGATTCTGCTCAGAGGCCAAACCCACTTAAACTCAATCAATGATAATAAGTATATTCCCAAAACCTTCATACACTTTCCCTTAATGATTCTGAATTCTCTATCATTGTTCAAACACCATTTTCCATCCCCCCAGCCAGCTCCTTTATCACTATCTCCCTCTCAAACCAATTTGCCCAGAGGCTACCCCACCACCCCCTACTACTGTGGTCATTCTACCCCTCCCTCTACCTAGTCACCTTTATCCCAATTCTTTGTCTTCCCTTCCTCATTTTGACCCCGGGGTAAACCAATTACACTCTACATTTTCCTCTTAAATTCCTTGCACTCTTTATCCTATCATCAATCTAGCCCTGCCACATCTCAGTTTTGGATTACTCCCATCTGCTGCCACTATTTCTACTCGCTATAAAAGCAGGAGAAAATGATAAAACCTTGCAAGACTGGATCCACTACAAATTTATGCTATGTAATCTCAACAGGGCTTTCATTATGGCAAAAATCTTTTATACTTCACTAATAAAAAAACTATCCCACTCACTACTAAGACTTTTCCAAACCTTTTTGTCTCTCCTCAAGCTTTCCTTGGCTCCCCCTTCTCCCCTCAAGCTCTCAGTTAACAGCCCTGCCTCGTATTTTAATGAAAAAACTCAGGCCACTGGTGAAGTTCCTTCTTCTCCCCTCCTCCCCATCTCACATAACTCAAATGTTTTCCGGTTATCTCCTTCACCCTTATCTCACATGAAAAGATGACCCCTCTCAGGGGCAAGACAAAATCATCTTCATATACAAGTGATCATATTCTATCCCATCTTCTCCAGTAGATTGCCCCCTCCAACATCCCCACTCTCTCACTTACCTTCAACCTCTTTATCTTTGATAATTGTATCTATCTCTTGTTGGTTAAAAATACAATTCTGAACCTTAATTGTGAAAGTATGTGATCTGGTTCGGTTTTAATTTTTTTTACAATATGATCTTCACATTCATTTTTTTTTTAATTTTAATTTTTTATTTTTTAAACCCTTAACTTCTGTGTATTGACTTATAGGTGGAAGAGTGGTAAGGGTAGGCAATGGGGGTCAAGTGACTTGCGCAGGGTCACACAGCTTGGAAGTGTCTGAGGCCGGATTTGAACCTAGGACCTCCCGTCTCTAGGCCTGGCTCTCAATCCACTGAGCTACCCAGCTGCCCCCTTTCACATTCATTTTGAAATTATTGTGGGATGTGAAATAAAATGTTGCAATCCTAATTTCCACCCAATTTTTTGGTAATTTTTGTCAAATACCGAATTCTTTCCTAAGTAATATATTTTTTGAGGTTTAATCTCACACTAGCTTGTTACATTATTTCTATTGTCAGTGCCAATTATATTAATACATATACTTTACTATTTCTTAATCAATACAATGGTTTTGATGACTTGCTCTTTAAAATATACTCTGAGGTCTGGAAGTGCTATTCCCTTTTCAATCTTATCTTTCCAAAAAAATAAAAGAGAGATTAGAGTGAGATTTTTTTTTTAATCACACTTTGTGAAAAGAGAGGGGTGTCAAAAGAGAATGAGAAAATTTAAAGAAAATTAATTTAACAATTTAAATAAATTCGAATAAGATACAAAAAGGGCAGATAAATAGGAATGAATGTCAAGAATAAAATTAGCAAAAAAAATTAGTAGAAGCAAAACAAACTGACTTAAAAGTGATGGTATAGTTTATGGTGCTGACTTAAAAGATATAAACAATCAACATGAAAAAATTTAAGTGGCAGAAAAGTCAAAATATTTAATAATTATAAGGAACCCAACAGGCAAGTAGGAAGAAAGCCAAGAAAGCTCACAATTCTATTAGTCAAGAAAGGTGGGAGAATGTTCTGGAGGCACAATAATCAAGTGTCAAATTACAGAAAGATCAAATATGAATATGCTAGGATCTAATTCCTAAGAGATCATTAGTAACCTCAATGAAAGCACAATTTCAGTGAGAAGTAGGATAGCAATGTCTGTAAGGGGTTAAAAAGTGAGTTCAAGATAAAGAAACTGTAGTAGTGAATACAGAGTACTTATTCTAGGCCAGTGATGGCAAACCTTTTAGACTGCGTGCCAGGCCCCACCCCTTAGACCAAGTGCTCATCCCTCCCAGACCACATGCCAAGTTTCTTCTAGATCTAATATCTGGTTTTGATAACAGCAGCCAGAACACATGAAAGTCATGAGATTATGATCCATCTTCTTCTTCACTCTTACACAATTACTAGTGTATACCAATAGAAGTTGCATAACCATGCTTAACTAAGTTCACCACAATTTACATTATGTAATTTCAAATAGATCTCACACTGCTGCATACCAAAATTTTACACTTCAATGATTTGACTTTATTCCATTCTATCTCAGCACCTGTTCTGAACCTTCTCATAAACGCTCCCTCTTCTCTCAACAAAGGAAGTCATTCTTTTATATATTCTATATACCAAATTACCTCACTATCATTCCCTATTCTCTCCTCCTTTGCTGCAATTTGGAGAAAGAAGTCCTTCACCCTACAAAACTAATCCCTCTCTCTATTTATGTCCTTAATCCTATCCCTTTTTGTCTCTTCTACAACAGTAGCCTCTTCAATCATGCTCTCTTCTCTAATTCTCTCTCTGCATCTACCAACTTTCTTATTACTTCTGTAATAATGAAAATAAAATATTAAATGTAATATTAATTAAAAGAAAAATTGTTGTGGTCACCCTTTATATAATTAACTCTCAAGTCATAAGTCTGTTAGTAGCTCTTAACAATTAAGTTTTTTTTTAACATTTATTAATATTCATTTTTAACATGGTTACATGATTCATGCTCCACCTTTCCCCTTCAACCCCCCCCCCCCCGCACCCCCCC
>NC_058131.1:644575150-644587366 GCF_016433145.1 Gracilinanus agilis | reverse complement strand
GTCCATTACATTCAATTTTACCACAGTATATCAGTCTCTGTGTATAGAGTTCTTCTGGCTCTGCTCCTTTCGCTCTGCATCAGTTCCCCGAGGTCTCTCCAGTTCGCCTGGAACTTCTCCAGTTTATTATTCCTTTTAGCACAATAGTATTCCATCACCCGCATATACCACAGTTTGTTCAGCCATTCCCCAATTGAAGGACATTCCCTCCTTTTCCAATTTGTTGCCACCACAAAAAGCGCAGCTATGAATATTTTCGTACAAGTCTGTTTATCTATGATCTCTTTGGGGTACAAACCCAACAATGGTATGGCTGGGTCAAAGGGCAGGCATTCTTTTATAGCCCTTTGAGCATGGTTCCAAATTGCCAGCCAGAATGGCTGGATCAGTTCACAGCTCCACCAGCAATGCATTAATGTCCCAATTTTGCCACATCCCCTCCAACATTCAACAATTAAGTTTTAATCAAAATGGAGATAAAATAAAAAGAGGGAAAGGTAGGAAGGAGACAGAAAACATCACCTAATTAAAATATCCTAAGCTGAATCAGGAAGTCAAAATCTGAAGCCCGCCAAGCCGCCAAAGTCTGCAAAAACCCTCAAGCGCACAGCAGACATCAGTGCTCCTACTCCAGATCAGCTCATTCTCACTCAATTGACCTATCTAATCACTCATCAAATTATGTCATTTCTAACTCCACAACATCTCTCCCTTCTGTCATCTCTCTGCTCATATAGCCATCACCATATTGAGCTCCTTGACACCTCTCATATGGACTACTGCAGCAATGACCTCCTAAATGGGCTGACCTCAGGCCTCTCTCCCCTACAGTCCATGCTCCACATAGCTGACAAAGTGATTTCCTAAAGCACCAATGTAACTACGTGACCCCTCTACTAAAAAACTTCCAGCAGATCTCAACTAATTGTAGGATCGATATTTTATTTCTACCATACTATTTTAAAATTTCCTATGTTTTCTAGTTTTTATAAAGTAAATTATTAGTACAATAGAATATTATATAACTTACAAATAAATATTCCTATCTTGTGAGGAAAATATATGAAATACAAATTGCCATCTCCTCTTAGAGTAGCCTTAAATTTAGCCTGAAGATGCTAAATTACTTGTCTAAAATGACACAGGCAACATGTGACGAGACCTCAAATCAGATCCTTCTCACTCCAGAAAGATTTGTGTTCTATACCTACTATGCCATGCTGCATTCCCTCAGAAATTATTTTATTTGAGACAGCTAGATGGCTCAGTGGACAGAGAACCAGGCCTAGAGACGAGATCTTGAGTTCAAATTTGGCCTCAGACACTTCCTAGCTATGTAACCCCTATTGCCTAGCCTTTACTGCTATTCTGCCTTGGAACCAATACTTAGTATAGATTCTTAAGACAACAAGGGTTCTTAAAAAAAAAAAAAAAGAAGAAAATATTCTCCCTATGCAAGCAAAACCTAGTGATCTCAAAGAATGCACAGAGACAACCTAAGGATCATAGGTCTCTTAGAAAAGTCTAACAGGCCAAAATTACCTTAACATAAGAATAAAAGAAATTATAGAAAAGACTGCCCAAAAATTCTAAGCACTGAAAATTAAATTGAATTGAAAGAATTCACAGATAACCTGCAAGAAAAAAAACAAATTAAGATCGAAGGCCAATGGAATCTAGTATGTGAAGAGCTTCAAGCACAGTACTGAAGAATTTGTATTTTATCGTAGATCTAGAGGCAATAGGGAATCATTAAATTTGGGAGGAGGAATTGACATTTTCAGATTACCATTTTAGAAATACCACTCTTAAAGATGATTTTCTGAAGGACAAGGATATCTTCTGGAAAGAAGGATGCTTCAGCATTTAATTCAGTAGAAAAGCAGGCGTGTTACACTTATGAAATGATTCTGAAACCAAATACATATTTCATGTCACAAATTACTCCAAAACAAGCTAACAGACACTTCCAAGAAGCAAGTTCCAGAGCCAATGTTCTCTTCAACTCTTTCTCTATGTTCTACCTGCTGATACAAATGTCCTCTATGAAGATATAAAATAGCCTCAATCTTTTGTAGCCTCATTAGGATTCTAAATTTATGTTCACTGAGTCACAGAAAAGGTGGGAAAGATGCTAAGAATCAATCCAAATGTAAAATCTTTTTCAAAACAGAATCTGAAATTTAAAAGACCAGTTTAAAAATTCCATCTAGGCACTTAATAACTCAGTTCAAGCTACTTAACTTTCCTAGGGCCCAATTTGCCCATCTATAAAATGAGGGGGGTGGAATCAATAGCCTCTAAGGTTTCTTCAGGCTCTAAATCTACAATCTCATAAGTTGCAGCTAAATACAAAGATAATTCAAAAGTTCTCTTCAGAAAGACAAATACAGCAAGTGATGAAGATGGTGCTTTTTACATGCCCAAAAGCAACAAGAAAAATTTGATCATCTTATCTTTGGATGATCATGAAGACAGTCTAATGTGGAAACTTAGGTTGCAGAGGATGAAATAGAGAAATTATATGAAATAATGGCAAGATTTCTATGAACTGATGCAAAATGAATAAAACAATCAACAACACTAAAAAGTAGTTCTACATTATGAGACCTTGCATGGAATCCATGCTTAAAATTCCTTGCTCAAATCTTATACATAAGAAAACTTGAGAAATTAAGTGTCCCCAAAATTAAGTGAAAATAATCAGGACCCAAGTCAGGAACAATATCTAAAATTTCAAATTTCTAAACCTTGACTTTGGATAACCAAAAACTTTAAAAAAAAAAAAAAAAAAAAGAGAAGAGAGAGAGAGACCAATGTGAGAGTGCAGAAGGAATTCTCATCGGGTACAGTATGGACTAGTGGATCTCTTAAATAGCTTCCTGATTCTGTAACTTTATATCACTATGACCTGGTAGGAAGGAACACAAGACTAGATATGGCCACTGAAAGTTACGGCATAATTTTTTTTTAAAGCAGAACTGAGGGACAAGTAGTAGCATTACATATAAAAGAAGTATACAAAGAATACATGAACCTGAGAATAGAAGCACAGCAGAGAACTAAATTAAGGTAAGGGAAAAAGTCAAAGACTTAACTAATATTAACGTGAAAGCAAACTAAGACAAAAGACAGGAGTCATCTGTTCCCTAATACACAAGAATAGGGAAGTATCAATAGAGGGTCAGTTTCCGTGACAAATTGACTTGGGTTCAAGTTCAACAGACCTCTAATGCATACTAGCTGGGCAAGTCTTAATCTTTTAGTCTATGCTTACAGGCAACTCTCTAAGCCAGTGATAGGCAAACTACAGCCCAGGAGCCAGATGCGGGCCCCTTGAAATGTTCTATGCACTGTTGGACATTATTCCTAATCTGACGAATACAATGAGTAGGATACAATACAAAGAAACTTTGAAAGAGTTGCCTTAGAAACAGACTGACAGATGAGCATTTCCTTTCCTTTGGCCCCCTCTGTAAAAAGTTTGCCCATCACTGTAAGTCATAAATTAGAAACAAGGTGTAGATCTGCATGAGTTTCCGTACCAGACATTCCTAAAATCACAGGTCCATACCAAAATAAAAAGTTACAAGATACATATGGAATAGAAGAAAAGAAGCCTTAGAGGGGAAAGCTCAAGTGGCTAGGAGGACAGGGAAGGCTTCCTGCAAAAGCTAGCATTTGAGCTGAATCCAGGAATGTCAAGTGGCAGAGGTGAGAAGGGAGAACATTCCAAGAATGGGGTACAGCCAGTATAATTCCCAAAGTGCTGTGTAGTCTAGCCCAAAGGTAACAAAGGCCTGAATAAGGGTAGTGGGGAAGATTGAAGAGAAAATGAAAGCAGAAATGACAAGATTTAACAACTACTTAGCTGTGTGAACTGAATAAGAGTGAGGATCAAAGAGGACCGGAGCCAGTGAACTTGGGACACTGTCCCTTGACTCTGTATGTATTTTGTATAGACCTACCTATGGCAAGTTATCTCTCCAACATTACTATTCAGGCTCCTTAAGAAGAGGAATCTGGTTCCGGGTCAAGATGGCAGCAGAGTAAAAAGAAGAGGAATCTTTTTTTGTCTTTGCAACCTCAACACTTAGTAAGTACAGAGGATGGCACATTGTAAGCACTTAATTAGTGCTTGTTGATTGATTCAATTTTTTATCTAAATTAGAACATTTAAAAAAAAAACAGCCTTCTAGGTACTGCCTCATCTTCCTGATTCCTGGAATCACTGGAGAATCACTACTATTGTCTCCTCACCTACCTCAAAAAAGGAGAAACTTAAGGCTGTGGAAAAAAAAAAAGATTTAGAGTGACGGAATCTCAGAATTTAAGAGCTGGTAGCAACCTATATTCAAATCTTCACTCTGGACAGAATGGCCTCCTACTGAGAAACAACAAAATAGAGTATATAAATATATTAGAAAATTACTTTGCCATACAAGATTACTAAAAGGACAATTTCAGAGAAAACTGGGAAGACCCCCTACGAACTGATACAGAGTGAAGTGAGCAAAACTAGGAGAACAATTTATATAACAACCATATTATAGAGAAAACCAACTTTGAAAGACTGTCACTCTGAGCAATGCAATAATAAACTGTGGATCCAGGAGACTAAAGATGAAAGACAGATGAAAATAAACCATTCCTCTTCCTCCAGGAAGGTGAGGAGCTATGCATTTTCAGGCAGGGCCAATGTAGTAATTTGTTTTGTTACATTATGCATGTTTATGATAAGGGTTTTATTTTGTAGTTTATTTTTGTTTCAGTTGTTGATGGTCAATTAGGGACAGGGGCAGTGGGATGGGCAGATTTTAAATGTATGTAAAAATAAACAAACATTTATCTAAAAAATAGTAGATCTGGGGGCAGCTGGGTAGCTCAGTGGAGTGAGAGTCAGGCCTAGAGACAGGAGGTCCTAGGTTCAAACCCGGCCTCAGCCACTTCCCAGATGTGTGACCCTGGGCAAGTCACTTGACCCCCATTGCCCACCTTTACCAATCTTCCACCTATGAGACAATACACCGAAAAAAAAAAATAGTAGATCTATTCTTCCTTACAGCCTATATCTGAATAGGCCTCACTCTACTCCTCTCTAAAACAAAGGCCTTGAGCTAGGTAACTTTGAATATCATTGCTATCTCTGAATATATTCTACTTCTTAATTATGCTCTTGATCTAATCCTCTCCTACCATCAAGCAATTATTTACCACTTTCCAGCACCTTTGATCTCCACCTTTCAAATAGCTTTTTCATATCAGCCTAGATAAATGGCTACTTTATTCTTAAAAAAAAAAAATTTCTTTATCTCTCTATCCCAATCCATGGACTATCCTTTATCTGTCTTCTCTCAGACAACCCAACTTCTGGAAAAAGTCATTGACCATCAACTTCTCAACTTACTGGCCTTTTACCTTCTATAACCCAGCTTCCCTTCTCCACTATTAAATCAAAGCTGTGCTTCTCTGGGTCACTAATGACCTAATGACCAAATCCAATGACAGTTCTCTTTTCTGTAAAAATTCAAAGGAGTTGGATTAAATTATCTATACAGGTCCCTTGCAAGTCTAAATCCTTCCATCTCTTCTTCAGACCTCATCCTTTTGGATTCCTCTAAAGTACTTCATCAGTCCCTCCCCCTCAGGATATGCTTCTCTCCTTTAGAAGCATTATTTTCCTGAAACTTTAGCTATTTCTTATAATTACTAGTCTTCTCTATCACTAGCACTTCATTCTTTTGTCCCTTAAAATAGGTGTCTGCCAAGGTTCAATTCCTAAGATCTCCTCTTTCTACATCCTACCTTTGGCAATCTCATTGCCTTTCATTTCAACTATCAATACTAAGCAGCTGACTCTTGTATGCTCAGGCCAGTGTAGTGGATCAAATTTGAGGACGTAAGGAAATTGGGCAGCAGCAGAGTGCCAAGCCTGAAGTAAAGGGTCTTCCTAATTTCAAATCCCCTCTCAGACATTTACTGTATAACCCTGGGCAACTTACTTGTCTGTCTCAGTTTCCTTTTCTGTAAAATGACTGTTACAAGGATTATTTAAGATGTCTGTAGAGTGTCAGGCACATAGTAGCTACTATAAAAATGTCATCATCATCATCATCATTAAATAAGATAATATACAAGTGTATATTATCTAAAACAATGTTTTTTTGAATCGGACTCTACACTCTTAAAAATTACTGAAGAGGAGGTAACTGGGTAGCTCAGTGGATTGAGAGCCAGGCCAGGTGAGAGGTCCTGGGTTCAAATCTGGCCTTGAGACACTTCCTAGCTGTGTGACCCTGGGCAAGTCACTTGACCCTCACTGCCAAGCCCTTACCACTCTTCTGCCTTAGAACCAATACATAATATTGATTCTTTTTTTAATTTAATTTTTTTTATTTTGAATATTTTCCCATAGTTACATGTTTCATGTTCTTTCTCTCTCCCCCGTAACTGACACACAATTCCACTGGGTTTTACATGTATCATTGATCAAGACCTAATTCTATATTATGGATAGTTGGGCTAAAGTTATCGTTTAGTGTCTACATCCCCAATAATATCCCCATCAGTCCATGTGTTCAAGAAGTTATTTTTCCTCTGTGTTTCTACTCCCACAGTTCTTCCTCTGAATGTGGCTAGTTTTCCTTCTCATAAGTCCCTCAGCATTACTCTGGATCCTTGCATTGCTGCTGGTAGAGAAGTCCATTATGTTCAATTGTATTCAATTCAATACAACCACAGTGTATCAGTCTCTATGTACAATGTTCTCCTGGATCTACTCCTTTCACTCTGCATCAATTCCTGGAGGTCATTCCATTTCACATGGAATTCCTCCAATTCATTATTCCTTTCAGCACAATAGTATTCCATCACCAACAGATACCACAATTTGTTCAACCATTCCCCCAATTGAAGGGCATCCCCTCATTTTCCAATTTTTTGCCACCAAAAGAGCGCAGCTATAAATATTTTTGTACAAGTCTTTTTCTTTATTATCTCTTTGGGATATAAACAAAGCAGTGCTATGGCTGGATCAAAAGGCAGATAATCTTTTAAAGCCCTTTGGGCATAGTTCCAAATTGCCATCCAGAATGGTTGGATCAATTCACAACTCCATCAGCAATTCATTAATGTCCCAATTTTGCCACATCCCCTTCAACATTCACCACTTTCCTTTGCTGTCATGTTAGCCAAACTGCTAGGTATGAGGTGGTACTTCAGAGTTGTTTTGATTTGCATTTCTCTATAAGAGATTTAGAACACTTTCTCAAGTGGTTATTGATAGTTTTGATTTCTTCATCTGATCTTTTGTTCTTCCAAATGAACTTTGTTATAGTTTTTTCTAATTCAGTAAAAAAGTTTTTTGGTAGTTTGATAGATATGGCACTAAATAAGTAAATTAATTTGGGTAGAATGGTCATTTTTATTATGTTAGCTCATCCTACCCATGAGCAATCAATATTTTCCCCATTGTTTAGATCTAGTTTTAATTGTTAGGAAAGTGTTTTGTAGTTGTGTTCATATAATTCCTGTGTTTGTTTTGGTAGATGTAGTGTTGTGTGTGGAAAGGGTTTCATAGTTGTATTCATATAATTCCTGTGTTTGTCTTGGCAGATAGATTCCTAAGTATTTTATATTGTCTAGGGTGATTTTTAATGGTATTTCTCTTTCTAACTCTTGCTCCTGAAATGTGTTGGAAATATATAGAAATGCTGATGATTTATGTGCATTTATTTTGTATCCTGCAACTTTAATAAAGTTGTTGATTATTTCCACTAGTTTTTTAGGATTCTCTAGGATTTTTTAAGTAGACCAACCTATCATCTGCAAAGAGTGATAGCATTGTCTCCTCACTGCCTATTTTAATACTTTCAATTTCTTTTTCTTCTCTAATTGCAATTGCTAATGTTTCTAGTACAATGTAAAATAATAGAGGTGATAATGGGCATCCTTTTTTCACTCCTGATCTTATTGGGAATGCTTCTAATTTATCCCCATTGCATATGATGCTTGTTGATGGTTTAAGATATATACTGTTTATTATTTTTAGGGGAGGTCCTTCTATTCCTTTACTTTCTAGTGTTGTCAGTAGAAATAGGTGTTGTGCACAGTATTGATTCTAAGATGGAAGGTAGGAGTTTAAAAAAAAAGTTACTTAAGACCTTTCTCAAAAGAGTTTTTGTTTATGAGGGCTATATCTATTGATACTTCCCATATTAAAAACTAAAATGTTTTAGCATTATTAAGAAAATAGTTTTAACTTTGTGTACCACCTAAAAAGGTATCTGGGCCTTCCAGTACAGTCCCCCAACCACATATTGAAAACCACTGATCTAACAGGGAGGTCTACTTGGCCATTACAAAATGTCCCTGTATCTGATCAGCAAGATGTAGTGACTTGCACCACAGTGGGACAGCTGATAAGTTTGAGAGAACTGACTCCTTGTGGGCTGGCCTGTTTTACTCCCCTTATGGAAATCTCTCTAAGGCTAGATGTTTGACCTCCCCACCAAACAATCTAGTCTTAGGGATGCTTCCTTGTCTTTTAAGAAAAAATTAAATAATCTACATGATAGTTTATGTTGCTCCTGCAACAAACAACTCAAAAATATTCATCTCCATCCCTGACCACTCCAAAGCTCCCATATCTCAACTCTTCAATTGCCATTGGAGGTATCTCTACCAGTGTGACACACTGGCACTCCAACTCAATTTGTCCAAAATTTCTTAGTTTTCCTCAAAACTTATGCCTCCTAATTTAACTTAATTTCCTTATAGTGTCATTTCCATTTTTTAGCTACTCATTTTTGAAATTTTGGGGTTGTATCTGAATTGTCTCTCCTCCTTACTTATATCTAATCAGTTACAAATTGGATAATTACAAAAACCTTTAAATAAGCCTTTCTATTCTACCCTTCACAAAAATGTTCAATTTGTCTTTTTTATGCAAATTTTTGGTCACATCACTTATGTGTGCAAATCCTTTCTATTAAGTTTAAATTCCTTGGCTAACATTTAAGGCTCTCCATAATCTTTTCATCCTTTTCAGCACAAAGCTCATAATCAATTAATAAACAATGATTAAGTTCCCATTATGTTCCAAATAGTTTGGGAAATAAAAAGAAGCAAAAAATTGTCCTGTATACAATCTAATGAAGGGGAGGAACATGACAATATACAAACAAATTTATAACAAGCTATATACAGGGAACATATGAAATAATTAACAGAGGGCACTAGAATTAAGAGGGATTGAGGAAGGTTTCTACAGTAAAAGAAGAGTATTTTAGTTTGACTTTAATGAAGCTAGAGAGTGCTGAGCCAAGAGTGCTGGTTCTAGGAAAAGCCAGAGAAAATGCTTGGAGCTGAGAGATGGATTTCTTGTTTAAAGAACAGCCAGAAGACCAGTGTCACTGGATCAAAGAACAAAGTATTGAGGAGTAAGGTGTAAGAAAACTGGAAAGAGGGGCAGCTGGGTAGCTCAGTGGATTGAGAGCCAGGCCTAGAGACGGGAGGTCCTAGGTTCAAATCCGGCCTCAGACACTTCCAAGCTGTGTGACCCTGGGCAAGTCACTTGACCCCCATTGCCTACCCTTACCACTCTTCCACCTATAAGTCAATACACAGAAGTTAAGGGTTTTTAAAAAAAAAAAAAAGAAGACTGGAAAGGTAGAAGGGAACCTGGTTATGAAGGGCTTTGAATCCCAAAAAGAGCATTCTGCAGTTGCTTCTGGAGACAATAGGAAGCCATTGGGGGTTGGAGGGAGGGGGAAAGGAATCAGGATCATGCTTTAGGAAAATCATTTTAGAGAATGAATGAAGGATAGGCAAGAAAAGACTTCGGGCAAATAGACTTGGCAGCAGGCTGTTACAATATAGTTCAGGTTGTATGGGGTAATTAGAATGGACTACTTACCTCTGGTGTTGCCAAGCCCTTTCCAGGGTTGCTTATCCACCTTTGGAGTCCACCCAATTCTCACCTGTGGCTCCAAGAAGCTATAGCATGCACAAAGCAGTCAAACTCCAGTAAAATGTTTTAGCAGACAGTCTAAACCAGGTTGAGGGTAACCAATGGGACTCAAATGCAGAAAAATGCAGTCTAGACATGAGGTGATAAGGACCTGCACTGGAGTGGTGGCAGGTCAGAGGAAAGAAGTAAGAATACTGGTGAAATATTGCAAAGGTAAAATTGACAGACCTTCAAAAGACTGGATATGCAGGATGAGAAGAATGAGGAGTCTAGAATGACTCTTAGGTTAAGAACAAAAGGGAATTGGAGGATGGTGTTGCTCTTTACAGTAAAAAAGAAAGTAGGAAGGAAAGATTTAGGGGGGAAAGAGATTAAGTTCAGTTTTGGACATATTGAGTTTAAATTATCTACTGGATAATAAGTTTGAGATGTCTGAAAGGCAGTTGGAGATCAGCACAAAGGCAGGATAGGAGATTTGAGAATCATCAGCATAGATGGTTACTAAATCATGGAAGCTAATGAAATCCTCAAATGAAGTATTATAGAGGAAGAAAAGAAGGTACAAGACAGAATCCTGAGGGACACCAAAGTAAGGGGGCATGATCTAGAAGAAGATGCAGCAAATGAAACAGAAAAGAGAAGTAGATAGGCAGGGCAAGAATCAGAAGAGAGTGATGTCCCAGAAATCTGGAGAGAAGAGAATCTCAAAAAGGAGAGAATGATCAACAATCCTTATAAAGATCAAGGAGAATGATTCTAGAGAAAAGTCCATAGGCTTTGGCACCTAAAAGATCATTAGTAACTAATCACTAATCTACAAAATCCCTTTCACATAATCTAAACTTCAGCCAAACACCCTGGATTCCTCTCGGCCCAGGGCTTTACTTATGCCTTATGCCTTAAAGAGTCTTTCTCTCCTCCTTAATTTCTCCACCTATTAAGATCCTACACATTCTTTAATGGCCAACTTAAATGTCACTTCCTAAAGTCTTCCCTGATTCCTTTCATATGGTAATTACACTCTCCCCATTGTGAACCTCTCATAATTCTATATTTCTTTAAAGTTTGCAAAGTCCTTTGCATGTTTTTTCATTTGATCCTCATAGCAATACTAGCAGGTAAGGGGTGTTATATCCATTTTACATATGAGGAAACTTGAGAAACAGACTTGCCCAGTGTCACATAGCTAACAAGATCCTTAGAACTCAGGTCTCAGTAATTCCAAATCCAGTACTCTATAAACTAGACAAACTGCCTTTTTTAAAATCAATGATTTAAAGACTTTTCAACTGTACAGATGATAGGAAACTGAAAGGGATAAGAGTACTAGAGACAAAATCAAAATACCATGGTGTCCGTGGACTAGAATGTTAGACCCAAACCAACAAGATAAAATTCACTAAGGAAAAATTTCAGAACCTAAACTTATATTCAAAAGTTGATTTACAAATTAACAAGATGAAAAGATATTTTGCTTGACAGCAGATATGAAAAACAAAATCTAGAAGCTTCAATTAACCACAAGTTTAATGAAACAATAAAACAATTTTGCTACCAAAAAGTAAATTTGATGTAGGATGCATTAACAGAAACAATGTCATCTCTGCACTTTAGTTTCCTCATAAAACCAGAAAAACTGTATTTGTATTTAGAGCTAAGGTCAGTGAAGTTAAAACTTAATAAAGTTTATTTATTATACATAAAATAAAGTTAATAAAATTTATTTAATAAAAAAGTGAAAATAAATAAAAAGTTAAAAAAAACTTTGTTAAAGCAATTCAATTTCACAAACGTGGAGCACTATGTGCAAGGCATTGAATCTAACAATAGGGGCACAAAAATAAAATATGGCAGCTCCCTTAAGAAGGTTACATTCTATTGGGGTGCTGGAGAAGGAATATAGCATACACAAATTTAATACAAAGTCGGATGTGATAGATCAAAAGAGAGATCCATGTTCTATGAAAATACCAGGCAAAAGGGAATATTTGCTAATGAGAGATATAAAGAAAAGCCTCATAGGGGCAGCTGGGTAGCTCAGTGGATTGAGAGTCAGGCCTAGAGACGGGAGGTCCCAAGTTCAAATCTGGCCTCAGACACTTTCCAGCTGTGTGACCCTGGGCAAGTCACTTGACACCCCCCCCCCATTGCCACCTTTACCACTCTTCTGCCTTGGAGCCAATACACAGTATTGACTCCAAGATGGAAGGTTAAGAGCCTCAAAAAAAAAAAAAAAAAAAAAAAAA
>NC_058131.1:644475697-644574846 GCF_016433145.1 Gracilinanus agilis | reverse complement strand
CTCAAAAAAAAAAAAAAAAAAAAAAAAAAAAAAAAATATATATATATATATATATATATATATATATAAATAAATAAATAACACTTTATATTGTATCCAAAAGAATGCAGGATACTGTGGCATCTATGAATCATAAAAACTGTCAAAATAATTTAATGTGCTTAGCCTAGAAAAAAATATTAATAGAAGAACATATTTGGGGTATAAGTGCTTAGTGATATCAAGGCACAATAATTTTACATTTCATCTAGGTAGAGGAGGAGAATGAGGCTAGAGCAGAGCCAGTTTAACCCGAGAAAAAAATGGACAAGAGCTACAAGAGAAGAGTCTCCAAGTCACTTGGCACTTATGTATTAGGCAACAGAAGGTAATGTAGTTGTTGGGGTGCCTATCACTAGTCCTGCTTCTGGCTCAGCCTAAAAACTACCATAGTTGGAGAAAATTCCAGAACCAATCAACTGATAGTGATCATACAGCTGAAGCAGCAAGGCATCCCAAGGAAGAGACAGGAGGCATTATGTGTCAGATGGGTCAAACCACTTTGACCATCACCTTCCTTCAAAAGTCCTGGTAGAGATTTCACCCTGGGAACAGCAGTACCCTGTTCCTCCCCAACAGCCTTGCTTTCAGCTCAACCCCAATGCTTACTATCCCCACCACTGACCCACTGACAAACTGCCCATTGACAGGGAAGCCCAAGAACACAGGCAGTAGCAGCACACCCAGACCACTGGCCCTGCACCCAAATTATGCCATTACAATCTGATAGTCAAAACTACTGAAGATCTAGAAAGGAAAGTTCTGTCCACCAAAGTCCTTGGCACTTTCAAATAGATCAACTTCATAAAGTACTATGGTCTTATTAATGAAAATGGCAGTAAGGAAAGTGCATCAATTATTACTTACCTTGCCACTGCATCCAAAGGAACCAGTGGGCCTTTCCATCTGCCTTGCAACTACAGCCCTTTATTTGTTTTCTCCTCCAATTATAATGTGAGGACCCTGAGAACAGGGCCAGCATTTCTAGTTGTAACCCCAATACTTAACACAAAGATTTGCATACAGTAGAGCACTTAACATATACTTTTTTCTTTCATTCCTTCATCTGGTCCAATATCAATTAATTATTTATTAAGCACTTACTCTATGCTCAGAGAAAAAGCATGACAGTGGATAGAAAGCTGGTCTCAAAGTTAGTAAGACCTAGGTTCAAATCCCTCCTCTGACACATCCTATATGTGACTGGAGCATGTCCCAGTCATTAGGCAACTCTCTAAAACTAAGTTTCAGAAAAGGTGCTGGCCTGAATTGGCAAACAAAGCTTCCTCACCTAGAATTCCCTATACCAATAAAGGTATAGACTGGAAACTTATGTACCAGCTATTGTGTTATGCTAGAAATAAACAAAACAAAACAAAAACAACTGAAGAGACTTGCCCTCAAGGAGTTTAATTTTGTCATTGCAGACTCTCTATATATTTATATAAAATGTATATAATAAAAAATAAAAGGAAAGGGAGGTAAGAAAACACTAACATGTGGAAGAGGATCGGGAAAGGAAAAACTTCCCAAAGAAGGAAGCTAGAAAGAGTCCAACAGGCAAAGGATAAGTGCATGGCAGAACAGGCAGCCTGTGCAAAGGCAGAGATGGGAGATGCAATTATCTTCCTATGGGGAACAGCATGAACGTGGTTTGGCAGAATCAAAAAAAGAAAGGAAGGAAAGGATGTCATCTAAGAAAAGAATATAAGAAAGGAAGGAGAAGAGTGGAACATGATGGACAGATATCAATGCACTGCACCCTGTATCACTGACAGAAACAGACAGTTCAATCAACTCACATAGTTTCTTAAGAGACTTTGAGTAAAAGACAGTATATAACAGTTGGAATGGCATGATGAAAAGAATACTGTACTTGAAAGCAGATGGTTGGGCAGCTGGGGTAGCTCAGTGGATTGAGAGCCAGGCCTAGAGATGGGAGGTCCTAGGTTCAAATCTGGCCTCAGACACTTCCAAGCTGTGTGACCCTGGGCAAGTCACTTGACCCCCATTGCCTACCCTTACCACTCTTCCACCTATAAGTCAATACACAGAAGTTAAGGGTTTAAAATTTAAAAAAAAGAAAAAAAAGAAAAAAGAAAGAAAGAAAGCAGATGGTTTGTGTTCAAATCCCAGCTCTGCTAATTACTAGCAGTGTGACTATGGGCAAGATAAATGCACCTGTGGCCATCACTGCTCCTCTGGATCACTGCAGCACCCACCAGGGGGTGGTAGTGCCCAGTTTTGGAATTACTGGTCTAGATCCTTGATGGTGAACCTTTGGAATATATGCCAAAAAGGGCATGCAGAGCCCTCTCTGAGGGCACTCATGCAGTCACCCCCAAGAGTTCATTACTAGAAAGCTAGAGGGACTCAGGGCACAGCTATTCCCTTCCCTCTCTCCATGCACCTGAGGATATTCCTCACTTCCCTGACCCCGCTGCCCAGTAGCCCAATGGGAGTGCTTCCTCCCTCCCCTGTCTGGTGGGGAGGGCCTCAAGTGCTGCAGGAAGGATGGCAGCCTATTGAGTCTGTGGCTAAGGTGGTTCCTGTGTTGGGGTTTGAGAGGAGCTAGGTTTGAGGGGAGTATAGCTCACAAGTGTGGCACTAGAGCAAGATAGGGGGACAGGAATGGCATTCAGTCTGGGGGTGGGGGTTTGCTAGTGAGGCCTGGCACTCTGTCTCCAAAAGGTTTGCCATCACTGGCCTAGCTGATTTCTAAGACTGCTTTCTGCTCTAAATCAATGATCCTGAGAGGCTCTGCATAGTGTAGTATAAAGAGCACTAGACCTGGAATCAGTCCAGCCTCTGCTACCCATTGGCTGTATGAACTTAAGCAAGTCACAGGTAATATTTCTGAACCTCAATTTCATCTGTAACACGCTTATATTTCCTGAACTTTCCACTTTGCAGAATAATCTTACATTAGTTATGATGAGTATTCAGCTAGCTAAAGCAATTGCAAAGAAAAAACTAATTAGATTTTTTAAATGTTACTTTCCAAATGTGTAAAATATTCAAGAGGAAAAGTACATGGCACCTTTAAAGAAAATTTGTGTCAGCACAACACCAAGTTTTAAAAATTACTCAGAATTGAAGATCTCAATTAAAGTGTAAACTTTAGCATTTTATGCAAATTGCCTCACACAAACTCAGAGTAAAGGAATGAAGTGACTAGCAGCAAAGTTGCTAGGGTGATCTCTTCTTGATTTGGGGGCCTGAGGAAGGTCTGAGGAGAAAGAGTAACTCATTTCTTCAAAAAGTCCATCCATTCTGCACTGGTCCCTAGAGAAAGGGTTAATGAGAAAGGGTACAATGGAAACTCAGAACTCCAGCCACAGGTTAAATTAGTATTGTTCAATGAGTAATGTTATTCTGTCAAGCACTAGATAAAGAATGACTTTGCAGCAGGAGGCAAATTAATACTAAGAAAAAATAAATTGAGAGGTAAGGGTTCTGATGCCAACCTGAAGCCCATATATAGATGAAATAGCAGGAAATCAAGTCTTTAGACACTAAAGCCTCTTCAAAAGTTATTAAAAGAAATAGATTCGAGGAGAAACTATCAACCTGTAATCAATAGAGTATATGCTTTACATTTACTATTATAGTGGGGATAATTTTGCAATGATTTCTCACCAGACTGAGATGAGTCCCCTAAACTCTAGAATACTACCTTCTCAACTATCCTTCACGAAGATGCTAGATTAATCTTTCCTATGCATAGATCTGGTCATGTCATTCATCTGCTCGAAACCCTTCAATAGCTCCTCAGGGTCTACTTAATAAAGCTCAAGGCTCCTGAGCCTGAGCCTTCACAATCCAGTACTACCCTTCTTTTCCAATCTGCTCTTCAACTTTTCTATTCCATAGATTCCACTCCAGTAAAAGTGGATCACACATATACATGGGAGACACTACTTTGCTAATGATGGTGCTTATGTTTCCCACCATCTTCCTATTTCTTTAAGTTCATTTCAATATCATCTCTTCCTTTCTGGATCTCTCCAACATTAAGATCAAAAGTTTATTAATATAGATGGATCAACAGACAAAAAGAAATAGATAAGATAGATATATTTACACACATACACTAAAGACCTATTCTGATGCCTCATTATAGGCTACTGAATCAGAATACAAGCTCTGACAGGTCTTATACCAATCTGGAAAACCTTCAAGCACAAACAACCTGTCTGTGAACCAACCTTGCCAAAATGCCAAGAAACTCATCACCAGAAGGTTAGCTACCATATATTTTAGCTAGATTAAACTCTCCATTAAGGAGCAGAAGAGTTATTATTCAAATCACTGAAGAGACTATCTATACCAAAGATCAAATACACTTTTTGTTCTGCTTCATTTAAGTGGAAAAGATATATCCCTCTACTAGACAGTGGGCTCTATGGGGGCAAAGACTCTGATCTCTGAATGTGTCCTAGTTCCAGATTAATGATAATAGTAGTAAGCTCATGTTTACACAGCGCTTAAAAGAAATACAAGCCTCACAACTACATAAGATAGGACAGTGCAAGTATTGTTATCCTCATTTTACAAATGAGGTCCCTAAGGCTAAATAAGTTAAGAGGCTGGCACCAACCTCTAACTGAAGTCTCCTGACAGCTCCTCTTGTGGTAATTTTTCTACCACACAGTACAATTCACATTCACTGTGAACCTCAGAAATTGGAATTAATCAAAACCCTATGTTCTGATAATTCACCTCTATGATCCCACTAAATCAGTTTTCATACTATATGTGAAGCCACTGGCCATAAAATGTATAAGAAAGCAAAAGAAATCAATTATATTGGAGGTCAGTTGTCAAATATTATAAACAAAATCATGTTAAATGCGCCCAACATTAAATCCTCTGTCTTCTTCATTAAAGCAAACCCAGGAACAGTGGGTCTTTGAATCACTTCAGGTTTTCAAATGGCACTTTCTTTTCAGAATTCTTAAGACTACTAGAAAGCCCACACACACTTCCCTAATCAATTCATCATCCTGTTCACCAAGAGTTTTCCAAATATTTTCATATCTCCTCAAACCTTCCATGGCTCTCCCTCTCCAAACCTGTTCAATTTATAATCTTGCTTCATATTTCATTCTCTAAATTGAAGTTGAGAGTTCCCTCTTCTCCCCTCCTTACCTCAAATCATTCAGATAACTTCCCCTTCTAGCATCTCACATGAAGAGGTAAGCAGCACAGTGGACAAAGGGCTGGGCCTCGAATCAGTAAGACCCAAGTTCAAACCCAACCTCAGATTCAAACTAGCTATATGACTAAGCAAGTCACTTAACCTCTGCCTCAGTTTTCTCAAGTGTAAAATGAGGATTATAATAGCACTTACCTCAGTCTGTTGTGACTGTTAAATAAGATGTCTATAGAGGCTATCACAGAGCCCAATACAAAGTAAGTGCTTAATAAATACTTGTTTCAACAAAATATTTTTAAGGCAATATTTGAGGTCAAGAGAAGGATCAAAGAAGGGATAAGATTGTTGCTTGAGATAGATGAAAGATGGTGAGAAGATTGAATTTTCAACTTTTGTTTAACTCCTGCTTTCTCTTCCCAAGGAGAATGTTCTTTGCACTGGAAAGATAGAACAAAAATTATTAGATGAATTAGAAACCCAAGTTAAATGAAGGGATGGCCAGAGAGCATCTAACTATGGTAAATTAGTTCAAATCACTGGGAAAAGAACTGTGTCCTAAATAGTATTATGATTGTTCAGCTGCTGATGACAACCTTTAAAAATATTTTGGAGAACAGGAGAGATGCTTTAGGTACTAAAAGAAAAGCAGTTGTCTCATTTAGAAAGAACAAATCGGATCTACAAACTACAAAGTTTGAGCTTAACTTATTTCTAGAAAAATCATAAAATACATGATTGAGTGGTTTTTGAGTGCTTAAAAAGGGAAAGCAGTAATCAATGAAAAGCCAACATGAACTTACCAAGAAGAGGTTATGACAAACTAACTTCACTTCCTTTTTTTAAGGGGTAACTAGACATAGATAAGAGGAGATATACAAATAGATGCATATTCCCTCCCTTCCCTTCTTGCCAAGGCAAAATTTTCTACATTCACAAATGACCCCTTTCCATCCTGTTATTCTCCAGCAAACTATCTCTCACTCTCATCTCCAGTTTCATTAATCTTCAATCCAATCCCTGTCTACTGGCTGTTTCTCTGTTGCCTACAAACACGCTCATATTTCCCCCATCCTTAAAGAACCCTCAACTTAACTTTCCATTGCCATTAGTTTTCATCCTTTTTCCTTCCTTTAAGTAGCAGAACTCCTTGGGAAGGCTGTCTATAATGGATGCATACACTTCCTTTCCTGTCTTAACTCTTTTGACCTCATCATTTCAATTGCAACCGCTCTCTCCAAAGTTGCCAATGATGATGCTCTAGGTCAGAAGTAGAGTTTGACCCCAACGTGTCATGGCTCCTAAGACCGAAGCAATCTTTTCACTTTACTATTCCATAGTGCTTCATTCCCAGGGTTTTCAAGAGCAGTGGTATCAAACTCAAATAGAAACAGGACACAAAACCATACATGAGGATGCCCTTGGGCATACTGACTTAGAAAACCGCATATTAACATTATCTATGTTTTACTGTATTTTTATTTCTTTTGTTAAATATTTCCCAATTACATTTTAATCTGGTTCAGATATTAGGGAGTATTTTGGGATGAGTGAGGGCTACATGTTTGACACCTCTAGTCAAGAGAAAATATAAAGAATCTGGCAAATCTTAAAGCACTATGTAAATATCAACCAATCTAATAGTTAACAATCAAACCTTGTTTAGTACAATGTTCTCTTTTTGTCTTTGTATCCCTACATGAAGCACATTATCTTGCCCAGAATACAAAAAAATTGTGTAACTATTTTTAAAATGCTATTGATTTCGTTATATTATTCCTAAGCTTGAACACAAATATATCTAAAGGATAAAGGAAGCTTATTTAACATAGCAAATTCCCAAGTTGACTTCAAAGTAAAATATCTAATTTTTATACCTAGATATTCCATTTATCTCCATATAAAGTATTTCACTATGTCATATTTTATAGCAAAACTACCTTAAAAATAGTTTGCTTGTTTTTGCAAACTCTTTGAATAACTTATAAACATAAAAGACCAAATAAAACACATTTTTATTCATTATTGGTTTGTCAGTGGGGAAAAGGAGATAGGGAAGAGAACATTGTTTTAAATTTTTCTTTAACTACAAGAAGAGAATGGAGCCAGAAGAGGAATGCTAGTACAAATTATGAAAGTCTGTCTGACAGGAGGTCTAGGAAAGTTTGGTCAGTTAAACTATGCCTTGAGAAATTTGAAAAATACAACTTAGAAAAAAAAATCATCAAATCATGTATCTTTTTTAAAACCTTATAAAAAAGATGCCCACCAATTGAGGAATGGTTAAACAAATTGTGGTTAAATAAAGTTCATGTAATGAAAAAGAACTCTGCCACAAAAAAAAAATGTGTATGAAAAACACAAAGTATGAGAAGCCTTATATGAACACACAGAACAGAAAAAATAATATGCATAATAACTCTGATAATGGAAATACAAACAACAATAAAAACAAAACTGAAAGCTGTTCAATGGCCCCATAGAAACAATGACAAAATGTTCCTCCTGTCAAGACTCCAGGGTGAATTTTTTTCCCAAATCCTTACCTTCTATCTTAGAATAGATACCAAGTATCAGTTCCAAGGCAGAAGGGTTAAGTGACTTGCCCCAGCCCCAAGGTCACTTAGCTAGGAAATCTGTGAACACAAATTTGAACCCAGAACCTCTCATCTCCATGCCTGGCTCTATCCACTAAGCAACCAGCTGCCTACCACATTTAGTTTTGCTGCAGAACTTCTTCCCCTCTCCCCCTTTCTAAGTTATTCTTATAACAAAAAAATAACTCTCTGGATTGGGATGGGTAGGTTATACAGGAATGCCTTGACACATGAGTTTAATTTATTCCACAGCCAAGCTCATACTCAATTTGCTCATGTGTCAAAACGAATTTCTCCATTTAAATTAATGAAAATGCAATTAATCCATTCTGGCTCCCCAAAAACACACACATTTTTTGTTTTATATGCTTTTAAATATGAAAATGTACTTTATAAATAAGAAATAAATATATATAGAGATAAAGAATGTAAAGAAATAAATTTGCTTATGAAATGTTATTTACCTTCAAAGTCAGGCGAAGATGCTGGTGGAAAAGGTTTTCATTTCGTGCACTATCACTTAACATAACTTACTCTCTACACACGTAATGCCACATTTAAATGCAAAATTGACCTTACACATTACTTATGATATGTAAGTTTATTGCTAAACTTAATTGCTATTTTTTTACTTTACTTAATTATCATTTCCTTCATTGAATTTTGGCTGTTTTGCTCACTTTCCTTGATTACACTTAGAGGTCATTTCAACAAAAACCTTTCCATGGAAGTTTGTTTCCTCCTTTCAGAATGTTTTGATAATATATGAAACAAGTGTCTTTACACACAGCTCCAATGCACAACCTGTAGCAACTTTTTCAGGGTATGTCTTTTCAATAAACTGTTTAATTTTTTTCCAAATCCTCAACATTTTCTTAATCTCACTTATACTGATTACTTCATCCAACTTGGGCTCCTCCCCACTAATTTCCTGCAAAACTTCCATATGCTGTTGCTGCTGTAACTCCTTCAATTCCTCCATCCCCAGGACCCCTGGTTAAAAGTTAAGAAATTTGCCAAAAAAACTGATAATAAAGACGAAAATAAAGAAGAAAGCAAAAGCAATTCAATGGACGCTCTCACCGGCAGATAAACACTGAAACAGCCTCATGTAGCTTGTGAAACCAAACGTTCAGCAGGCTATCTAGTGGAGAATGGCAGAAGCTCATGATTCAAATATCTGCTGGTGACTTAAAGCAAAAAAGCCCAATCATGACTGCTCATATCTCAAATTGCTCATGACTTAAGGTGTTCATGTACCACTATAATTTGAAATAAAGGTAACATAAAAACAGAAGATATCAAAAAAGATTATTAAGCTTTGCAGCATTCTCAATATTGGATTCAAGAATCAACAGAGCTTGTTGTGTTCATCAACATTTTTGTCCAGAAAAATTGGGAGACATTAGAATCTGCATGTATGGGACAGAGAAGTCACTACAGAGAGTAACAGGTTCTTCATGTTCCCAATGTAACAATTGTAGAAATAGCGTTATTTAACATGCATGTCATCAGTTACTATGATAGGGAGATACATTATACATGGACTTGCCAGCTACAGAATCCCACAATTTTGTATCTTTTCAGACACACAAAAAAAAGATTCCTCATAACTTATTCACGACAGCAAATTTCAATAAAGTCCTAGGCTTATACTTACTTTTGTTCAGTTACTATATAGGTATTCTGTTTCATAAGCTAACTAAAGGGAAACAGAGAAATCCATGAGGCTGAAAACAAAAACAACTGTAACTTAGTGTAATCCTTTGAAGTAGTAGAGGTGTCAAATGACTTAGTAAAATGTAAGTGGAAAGGGAATTCATGATACTACTGTGGCAAAAATAAACCCATTCTTACATGAATAATTTTATTTTGTCATAGAACAGAGAAAAAAATCTTTAAAAATTGAGAGCCACAATAGTAAAAGCAAAGTTAATTTAGTTTTCTAATATTTCACTTGGATCTTAAGGATCAGTTCATAAATAGACTAGTCTATCTCCTGCTATTGAAAAGTCCAGTCACTAAGAAAGAAAAGATAACTGCTCAGGCTCAACTTCTTTTCACCACCCTACTCACTAGGAACCAAGAGTCAAGAACACTCAACTTTAGGGTTTGAAGAACTGAAAAGCCATAATCTATCTACCTTACTTGAAAAGGATGGAGAGAATCTCTCTTCCCTTCCCATCCACTTCCACTCCAAGATAAAGGAATATGGACCCAAGAACTCTTTCTCATGTATTTGTTCAATGTTATTTCTACCCTTGGTAAGGAAGTGTGTAACGATAAACAGTGCCCTTTCTGCAAAATGTTCAACTCATCCTTTTTAAAAGTAAAATGCTTTAATTCAATGGAAAAAAGAAATATATTTCAGTTTGATATTATGACCAATTTAAGAGGAAGAGAAGATTTTAGATAGAGGATTGCAAGGAGGAAGAAAGAAGATCTGTAGAGGCATTAACACAACAACAAAAAACAAAAACAGGAGACTTGGAGTTAGGAAAGTTGAGTTCTAGTCAGGATTCTTCCATTAACTATCTATATAATCTTGGGTGAATCACAGAATCCTAGCACCATCACTGGCCTCAAAAACCAGTTAGTCCAACCCTTTCATTTTAGAAATGAGGAGACTAAGGTGCAATGACTTCTCCCAGGTCACATAGGTAGTAATCACTCAATCAAGCAGCATTTTTTCAGCTACTCTGCTAAGCACAGGGGATATAATTACAAAGGTGAAACAGTCCCTGACCTCAAGAAGTTTAGGGAAGATGAGAACATAAAAATATACCATAAATAACACAATACAAAATTAACATAAGGTTAAGAGGCAGAACTGGAACTGAGGTCTTTTGACCAACTCCACTATATCAGGCAAAATCCCTCTTTCCAGGCCCTTCTTCCTCATCTGTAAAATGTCTAAATGATAGTTTAGATCTCTTTCAGCCCAAATACTACCATTCTACACCAGAAGATGAAAAATGAGACAGGCTAATCACAGATGATCTTAAGTTTAGAGCTAAAAGGAATCTTTAAAGTCCAACTTCCTCATTTTACTGATCAGAAAATTGAAGCCCAGAGTACTTAGATCACTTTTCCAACATCACAAAGGTAGGAAGTGCCAGAGCCAGGATTTTGAAATTCAGCCCTCTTTATACTATACCATGATACTTCCTACAGAAAAGACAGAGATGCCACCAAACATAACAACTCACATCTGCACAGAGCTTTAAAGTTTACACAGCACTTTCCTCACAATTACCCTGTGAAGAAGTATAAGTGTCATCATTATACATAAGAGGAAACTGAGATTCCAAGAGTCATGTGATTTGCCCAGTCACACATCTGTCTTCTCCTTCCCCTTACACCACACTATCTCCCATTTCTGCCTCTGTCTCTCTCTTTCACACACACAGAACACAGATCCACAGAAAGAAAAAACAAACACAATGACTGTCACACAAGAGGTGTTTATTAAAGCTTTCTGAACTGAATGTGAATTAAAGACAAAAATGACTTTCTTAATAATAAATCCCTTATCTTGTGGTCTTTAGAGAACTGTCACTAGAAAATTTAAACTTATATTACACCTTTGCAACAACAGACATAAATATCACTTCTTAATACTTGCTCCATTAAGGAAAAATGTTATTCATTCCCGAGTTAAATTATATGATTATTACTCTTGTAAATGCATATAAAAAGAAAAAGTAAAAAAGTAAAATTGGGGGGGCAGCTGGGTAGCTCAGAGGATTGAGAGCCAGACCTAGAGATGGGAGGTCCTAGGTTCAAATCTGATCTCAGACACTTCCCAGCTGTGTGACCCTGGGCAAGTCACTTGACCCCCATTGCCTACCCTTACCACTCTTCTGCCTTGGAGCCAATACACAGTATTGACTCCAAGACGGAAGGTAAGGGTTTAAAAAAAAAAAAAGTAAAATTGGGAATAAGACTTTCTAAATGTTGCACCCTAGAAAAAATGAGCATACAGTCATGAATTTAATGAATAAATGATATGGTCATATATTTAGATTGGAAAAGGTCCTAAGACAGCATCCCAAAATGAAGAAACTGAGGCCCAGAGGTCAAGTAATTTGGTTATGTTCATAACTGTAGTGAGGTAGTGACAGGGGTGGGATGCAAATATACTAGAGTGGTTTGCTATTTCCTTTTTCAGTTCAATTTACAAATAAATAAACTGAGGCAAACAGGATTAAATGACTTGCCCAGGGTCACACTGCCAGTAAACTATATAAGGCTGAATTTGAACTCATGAACCTTCCTGATTCTAACCCCAGTTTTCTATTCACTGTGCAACCTAGTGCCCTTAATAAGTTAAAGATACAACTATTTGTCTTGCCTTGCTATCTTACAAAAACAGAAAATATGGTATATTAAATTCTGTTTCACCTTTTAAAAACGCACAGATATTCAATATCTGATCTAGCTTCAGACATGTCTTAGCTGTGTAACCCTGGGCAAGTCACTTAACCTCAATTACCTAGCTTTTCTTTTCTGACTCTGACCTAATACTTAGTATCAATTCTAAGAGAGAAACTAAGAGGTTTTCTTCAAAATTGAATTCCTACTTGCCTAATTAAAAGGTATCTTTAAAAAAAAGGCTCCAGATACTTTATAGCAATACATGTTGAGATCATCAGTTTTTAACTATGTAACTTAAGTTCAGTATGTCACAGCATACTATTCAGTTCAGTAGATCACAGGATACTATTTAAATTCAAAGCCGTTGGGACAGTATTTGGAGCATTAGGGTTTGAGTAAGGAGGACCCGAGTTCAAATTCGGACTCAGATACTTGCTAGCTATGTGACATTGGGCAAGTCACTGAACCATGTTTGCCTCCATTCCTTACTCAATGGAATAGGCTGGAGAATGAAATGTCAAGCCACTCCAGTGTGTTTGCCACGGAAACCCTTAAAAGGGTCACAAAGAGTAGGGTACATTGAAAGAAATTAACAACCCAACCCCACCCCCAGCAAAAGTAACAGTGGTAGAGGCAAGACAAATTCTAGTCCACTGATTTCCAGTGCTCTTTCCACTATATCAACTACAGTAACAAACTAAGCAATCAGTGATTTTCCAAAATAAGAGTTACATCGGAAACACTTATCTACCCACATATATATTCACACAAACACACATAAAATATTAAGTTCAAAGCCAATGATCCCCCCAAATGCTGAAAAATTAAGGAATCTATTTTAAGATGTTTCCTGTGGGACCTGGAGAAGACTAAATAAACCTTAATGCTTAAAGAATAAATTGTGGGGAGGGGGGGTGCAAAAATTTAACACTTATGACTTCATAACACAAAAACCAATGGTGAGTGATTCTCCAAATGCGCTTGTAAGCAAGAGTCATCAATTACAAATGCTTTAAGTATTTAGCCACCACCCAAATAAAACTGTCCCTGCAAAGTGACCTCCAGTTCACAAAACAAATCTGGTAAAGGTTTCGAACTGGAGGGAATCTCAGAAGCCATCTGGTCCAATCCCTTCATTTCACCGATGAGGAAACTGAGGTCCAAGGAGGTTAAGTTCCCTGTCCAAGGTCACACAAGTAGTGTCCAGGGGTATCTGAATCCGAGTCTACGACCCCAAAGGCTCTTTCTATAGTATCACAAGCAAAGATCTGCGAAACCTTGGGGGAAAGAGGGGGAGGGAAGGGATACCTACCCTTTCCATCCTAACCCTAGCCAAATTTGAAGGCAAGGCATTAGAAAACTTGTTGGAACAGCAGAGAATGGCCATTTCTACTCCAAGTCTCTCCCTCATCCCCAAATATGCGGACGCAGCGGTGGTCAACCTCCGAGATAAGTGAGCCCAGCTCCCCAACACCGGCAGCCCCCATCCCCCCTCAGTGTGGTTGCATCGCAAGGTGAGCTCCCGGAGAAAGACCCCAGGAGGCCCGCCCCCACTACCTGGTGAAGAAGTCCGCAAAGCCTCCGCCTCCTCCTCCTCCGCTGCCGCCGCCGCTACAGCCTCCTCCTCCGGCCCCTCCAGCTCCGCCGCCGCCGCCGCTCCTCCGGGCTTTGGCCGCAGCCCCCGCCGGGCCCAGCTCCGACGCAGGCTGGGGCAGCAGGAGCCCCGCCTGGGCCAGGTAGTCTGGGGCGCTCTGCCGGCGACTCACCTCGTACGTGTTACGAGAGTTCAAGTTCACATCTGTGAAGCAAAAGCCAGGCTCTGCTGGGCGACCCCCCAGAGTCCTCTCCTCAGTCTCCTCGCCGCGCTGGGTGGCCCCTCCGCGAGCGTCCTCTGAACCCGAGCCGCCGCTGGGCTCCATCGGCTCAGCCACTCCCAGGCGGCAGCTCCGGAGTGGATCCTCCAGCGGCGTCGCCCCGTCCGGTGGACTCTCGCCTCTGTCGTCGGCCCCAGGCAGGCGGCGGAGGCTGGAGGCGCGGCAGCAGCGCGGCTCCCGGGAAAAGCGGTGGAAGCTGCCGCCACTGTCTCCCTCCTGGACCGGCGACGTGCAGGGCCGAGCCGGTAGGGGCAGCCCACCGGCCTCGAGATCGTGACAGCCCGGGCCCAGAAGGAAGCCCGAGTCGCCGTTGGTCATCCTAGGGCGCCGGGGCCCTGGGCCGCCGCCCGGAGGGGACTTCCCGTCTGGCTCGTCCACGCAGAGCCGGGAAACCGAGCCCGGAGGCGGCAAGGGGCGACCGGCCTGGCTGCCGGTGAGCGGGCTACAGTGGCACAGTCCCGGCTCCAGCTGCCCGCCGGCCGCCGCCAAGTAACGCTGAATCAGCCGCTGAGGCGGCGGCGTCGCCCCCTCCTCCTCCTCCGATTCTTCCTCCTCCGATTCTTCCTCCTCTTCCTCCTCCTCCTGCGGCTCCAGGCAGCAGCTACCGGGGCCGCCCGTGGCCCCGATCATCCTTCCGTCCCGGCCCCCGGGCTCAGGCCCCGGCGGAGGGAACAGTCTGGGCTTCCTTCCCGGACAGGCTCCAGCATCCTCCGGCCCCACCATCTGGCGGCCCGACGGCTGGCGGTGGAGCGCAACACTGAGAACTGAAGGCCACCGGCGCAGCCCCGCGCACAACGCTCCCCTCCGCCGACAAACCGTTCTCAGGGCCCGGGCCGCGGCGGCCGCCGCCGCAACGCTCCCCGCCCCCTCCCCCCCGGCCGCCGCCGGCAGTTGCCCACGGGCACACGCTTGACTACGCTCACGCGCACGCGCAGCGGCGGACTGGTCAAGACACGGCCGCCATCACTACCCGCATCCCCGCCCCTCCTCCCCACAAATCCCAGATGATTTCCAAACCATAGAGAAAAGGGCTAGAGAGCCTCACTCAATGACAATCTCAGGCAACCAATATACGCCTTCGCCACCTTGAGTGTGGTGGCCACTAGGCGGATGCGGATTACGAAATTCTGACACAGGCGGGCCCTCTCACTGAAACAGATTCGCTTAATGATTCTTTCAAGGAAAAATTATTGGCACCTACTTATTAAGCAAAACTGAGGATTTCTAAAATGTAATGACACCTCTCCTCAAGGAGCTGACACTTAATGAATATTTACTGAGTCAGGCCCAGAGATAGGAAGTCCTGGGTTCAAATTTGCCCTCAGATACTTCCTAGCTGGGTGACCCGGGCAAATCTCCCAACTCCGATTGCCTAACCCTTGCTGTTCTCAGCCTTCGAACCAATGGGTAGTATTGATTCTAAGGTGGAAGGTAAGGGTTTAAAAAAATCAAAATAATCATTTGCTGAGCCCTAATAAAGGACTACAGGGAATGGTCTTTGTCTTCAAGGACTTTGCCATCAATTTGTCCTTTCCGAATTTGAGATTTGTTAATAGAGCGAGGGCCTGTCTTTGGCCTTTCTTTGCTGTATCCCCAGCCTTTAGCACCCTGCTAAGCACTTGGTAAATGCTTATTAACTAAGTACAGAATGAATAGACTTTGATGCCAGGGAAGTCCTAGAAGGCTTCATGAAAAAAGTGGGATTAAAACTAATAAAATACCGTTGGATTTTGAACAAGTGGACAGGAGGGAGAAGGCATTCCGGGAAGGGAGGGTGTAGAGATGGTATGTTCATGGGCTAGTGAAAAGATCTGACTAATCCAGATGGAGCAAAGGATTTACAGAAAAAAATACAAACCTGCTTAAAAGAATAAACATTGCCAGAATTTGTTATAAAATGTATTTTATATACTATTTTGTCTAAATTTGTGAGCATGGGTTGTTATGAAGTGAGTCTAAGATAATGATGATCCAAAGCTGGTAAATGTATACCAAAGGGGTTCTGATGGCCATTTGATTGTTAAGTGCTGGCATTTTCCAAATGTGCTATTCTGAACAAGACACATTGAACAGTCGGCCACAAAGGGGATTGTTTCCATACATTGCCTGTATTTAGATATTCCAATAGCACTTCATTTATCCTTTGCATCTAGGGAGTGTTGATTCTGAATCATCAATTAGATAGCAGCAGGATTTCAGAAATGAATATTGGGGGGAGGGGAATAGAATGACCATGGAAAAGAGCTTCATCATGCCTTTATTCCCTAAATTTGCCAGCCTCAGAGGAGAATCTGATTTCCTCCACCAAAGCCCTCCACCCTGAATGGTAGTATCTAATCCCTAATTTTCTCAGCAAGGGCAGCTAGGTAGATAGCATGCCAGACCTGGAATTAAAAAGATATGAGTTCAAATTATACCACAAATACATATTAGTCTTGTGACTCTAGGCAAGTCACTTAGCCCTGTTTGTCTCAGTTTCTTCATCTATAAAATGAGCTGAAGAAAAAAATGACAAACTACTCCAGTTTCTTTGCTGAGAAAACCCCTAAAGAGTTCACAAGGAGTCTGACATGACTAAAAAACAACTAAACAAATTACTCACCCATCAGAAATGTTACTTGACAGATTCTAATGGATCTACAAAATCCATGAGAATAGTACATCAGCTCAGAAGGAAACACAGCCTCCTTTTGTGTCCCTCAGAAGCAGGGGTCGGCAACCTTTTTGGCCGTGAGAGCCATAAACACCACATTTTTAAAAATGTAATTTCTTGAGAGCCATACAGTGCTCACAGTGCACACTCTTGTAACAGCGCCTGAAAAAAAACTGACTTTATGGCTCCTGCAGAAAGAGCCATACATAGCCGACCTCTGCTCTGAAGTGTAGCTCACACTCTATCCCTGTGATCTGATGTCAGGAGTCAGCCTCATGGGGAACATGGTGTTTGGGGATGACAATGCAATTGTGTATGTTTAATGCATTCATGTACATATAGTTGTTGCTAGATATCATACTACTTCTCCTTAATCTATTTGAATTTCTGCTTGTTTTCAGTGTGGGAGGTCTAATGGAATTCTTATAACAGAAGTATCCAAGAAGCAGGACAAGAGTAGCATCAAAATAATGCATGATTTAATGAGAACCTGTGGCAACAGGAAGACATACATGTACATCTCTCACACAAATCATATGGTGTAGTAGAGAAAAAGTGCTGGATCTGACAGGAGAGACTTCAGTTGAATCTCACTTCTAACACTTACTCACTGAGTGACATTAAAAAAGTCATTTCCCAAAAGTCTCAGTTTCCTCATTTGTAAAATGAGGACAATATTCACAGTGTCTACAGTGAGAAAAAGTAGGTAAAGCTTGACAAACTGGAGATGTTCTCATACTTAGGTGGATTTGTGATCTCTTAAAGATGATTACTCCATCCAGTACTCTTAATGGTAACCTTTGAATCCTCTGTCCATAAATTCTTCCCAGGAAATATGCTGGTAACCTTCCACTATATTGGGAGTCTTAATCTATGAACTTGGGCTATTTTCTTTTATATATTTTGATAACTCTTTTTCAGTATCATTGGTTTTGTTTGTAATCCCATGCATTTTATTTTATGCATTTCAAAAAATTATTCAGAGAAAGGATCCAAAGGTTTCGCGACTCAGCATCACCAAATATTGGGGAAAAAGAAAAGAAACATAGGTTATGTTTCAGGGAGAACCTTAGGGTCATTAGAAATATTGAATAATTTCCCAAAAACATTTTTACCTATTCAATTCTGGACTCAGCTCATTGTCCATATATATATATATATTTGCTCTCTGGGCTGTTCAGCCAAATGCATAGACCTATCTGGACACTCTTTCTTCCATTCTACTTGTTGAACTCCCCATTAAAATGCCAACAAAAAGGAAATATTTCTATTGGTCAGAAAATGGAGTGGTGATTTGAGTAGTATCAGGAACTCTTTGGTGAGGATACTACTTTTTTACCAACACAGATTAGCTCCTTCTTTGCAATTCTTAATCTTACAAAGGATTCCCTTCAGCATTGAGATGTTCAGTGCCTTATCCAGCTCTCAACAAGCAGTTTATGTCAAAAGAACTCAGGTCTTCCTGCTTCCAAGGCCTGCTTATCATTTCTGAGCTATGACAAGATGCCCCTCAATTTATAATCAATCTGAAAATAGTGGGACTCCAAAAACCCTGTTCTCCACCACGACCACCCCTCTTTTCTTTTCTTTTTTCTTTTCTTTTTTTTTTTTTTTTTTTTTTTTTTGCTAATCTACAACTCTAATTGCACATAAGACTGATTGCCATTTTATACTTTTTCTTTTGTTTCAGGTGAGCTGTCTGAAATTTATTACTAAGCAGTTACCAGTGATGAGTCACTCTAGGAAACAGATCTAGAAAGCTCTTCCACCAGCATAAGTAAAAGTTGCCAAAGCTGTACCAGCTTTGCAAAATTCAGGACCATCTCCAACCATTGGAAGCCTTGAAATACAGATTTATGGAGATCAATCCTTAAAGTTCTGTATAAATCAGTGGTATACTCAAATAGAAATTATTCTCTGGGAGCTTCATAATGACTTAGAAAACTACACATTAACATTTTCTGTTGTATTATGTTTTTATTTATTTTGTTAAACACTTCCTAATAACATTTCATCTGGTTATGGGTACTTGGGAGCTTTCCAGGCTGCTGGTAGTTTGCACCCCCCAGCTGAGACTTTGATATCTCAGATACAAATATGAATTCTTATTATATACATTTTATTTTTTTAAGTCAATTTTATTTTATTTTCAGTTCTAGATTCGCTCCCTCCCTCTCCCCTTTTCCCATACATTGAGAAGGCAAGAAGTATAAAATTCATTACAATATGAAGTTATACAAAACAAATTTACACATATTATATAAACTTTAAAAAGAGAATGCTTTTTATTCTAACCAAATCATTAATTGCTCTAATTTCATGGAGATGGGGGGGGGGGAACTCCAGCAGTAAGAAATCCCTGGAAAAGCATATTTTAGTGCAAGAAGCTGTAACATAGACAGATCATTTGGAAGATAAATCTAAGGGTTATATCCTCTAAGCTTTTCCTTCTTTTGAAGGCCTCTAGAACACTTCATGTCTAAACTCAAAGATTATCTAAAAGCACCAGTTTTTATTCCCACATACACACATCTCATATGGCAACAGCCTTAAGAAGATTAAGAAACATGAAGAGAGTAGGTCAGAGGGTTACAGTTCCATGGCCAGAAACCATCTCCTCTAAATTCTCTCATTGTGCAACTGAGAAAACTCAGAGATGTTTTGTGACTTGCCCAGAGTCACATAGGTAATACATTTCAGAAACATGATTGGAACCTTAGAGTCAAAAGCCAAACTCTCACAATCATTTCAAACCAGGACTATCTATATAGGTGATTTTCCATTATAGGTTTCATTTAATTCAGTTTAATATTTTTTTTAAGTTCATTCATTCTAATTTGGTCATCACACAACCTCCAAAATAATCTCCCAAATGTATTGTAATAGCCTAGTGTAACATCCAGATTTATACCTACTCATATTAATTCCCAAAGCCACCATTTACTCATTTTCTTCTCCAGAACCAGCTGCAATATCAATCATATGATACCACATGTTAGTGGTGAAAAAGAACAATTTACTTAAAATAGAAATACATGAAAAAATGAGGAAACCATATTAAGATCAAACAGTCTTAGTCCTTGTATCTTGTATCAAATCACCTCCTACCCTCCTTCAGGGTCAGAAGGTTCTATGTCTTGCCAATAGTACCCATGCAGTGCCCATTCAACAGGAGTAGAACATAGTGAGTTAATCATTTGTGTCTTTGATGACCACAAAAGCTCTTGCAGCTTACAATAGGAACACAGAGTTTTCAGTGATCTGCTCGCCACAGGAATGCTGAGTCTTCAAGAATCTGCAGCTGCTTAACTGCTGCTCCCAGCACAGAAGGTGTCAAGTCTGATCAGGGAGTACAATGTACAACCACAGCAAATCCAAAAACTGGCATTGCAGGAAGTGAAGGAGAAACCTTTGTGTCTACAAACCACAGGAGAAGGCTCTTCTGCTCCCATTTCCTTCCCTTTCTTCTCCCGTTCTTCTCCATCTTGTCTTTGAAAAGCCCTTCCTCTGTGGCAAGCTTAGTACTTCTGGAACAGGGGGAGGCTCCCTGGTTCCAGAGTCTTGTGGGAGTGAGAAACCTCCAAATGGAGTCTCTCTTCATTTGTATTAACAATGTCATCTTTATCATGCACTTTTCATAGACTGACAACTGGAAAGGATTATAAAACTTGTGAAGTCCAGATACTTCATTTTACAAATTGGGAAATCAAGGCTCAGAGAGACTAAGATCAAACAGAGGTTTTGCTGGGTCTAAAGGTATATTCTGTTTTATAACTCTCTGGGTATAATTCCAAATTCCTTGCCAAAATGTTGGGATCAGTTCATAGTTCCACCAATAATGTATTAGTATCCCAATTTTTCCACATCCCCTCCAACATTTGTCATTTTGCCCTTTTACCATTTTAGCCAAGCTAACAGGATTGAGGCAATATCTCAGAATTGTTTTGAACTGCATTACTCTAATATTTTTTCACATACCTACTTATAGCTTTGATTGTTTCATCCAAAACTGTTCCTATCTTTTGCCCATTTGTCAACTGGGGAAATGGCTCATTCTTATAAATTTGACAAAGTTCTTTATATATTTTAGAAATGAGATCTCTATCCAAGAAACTATCCATAAAATTTTTTCCCTGATTTTCTGCTTTCTTTGTAATCTTAGCTATGTTCATTTTATTTTATTGTAATCAAAATTATTCATTTCATATCTCACAATGCTCTCTATCTCTTACTCATAAATTCATCTCATTCATAAATCTGATAGGTGATATATTCCCTCTTTTTCTAATTTGCTTTTATGTCTAGGTCATGTATTTATTTTGATCTTATTTTAGTGAATGGTATAAGTCTAAGATATTGGTCTATATCTAGTGTCTGCCAAACTACTTTCAATTGTCCCAGCAATTTTTACGAAATAGTGAGTTCTTGTCTCCCAAACTTGGATCTATACTTTTTTGTCAAATGCAAAGTTACTATAATCTTTTACTACTGTTTCTTGTATATCTGTTCTGCTCTATTGCTCTATCTTTCTCTTAGCCAGTACCTGAGATAGTTTTCATAATTATTACTTTAAATTTCATTTTATTTCATTTTTCCCCAATTGTATATAAAAACAATTTTCAACATTTCAAAAAGAATTTTGAATCTTGAATTATGTCCCTTCCTCCCTGAAGTGGCAAGCAATCTGATATAGATTCTATGTGTGAAATCATATAAAATGTTTTTCTATATTAATCTTATTTTAGAAGGAAACTTGAATTAAAAAAAAAAGTTTAAATTTTGCTTTGATCTGGATTCAGACTCCCTCAGCTCTTTCTCTGGAAGCAGATGGCATTTTTTTTTTTATCATAAGTCCTTTGGGTTTGTTTTGTATCACTGTATTGCTGAGAATAGCTAAATTATTCACAGTTGTTCATTTTATAGTGTTGTGTACTATATAGTATTGTGTTACTGTGTACAATATTCTCCTGGTTCCTCTTACTTCACTCCAATTCATAGTATAAGTTCTACTTCTAACTTCCCTAATAATGATAAAGTTCTTAGCAGTTACAAGAATCATTTTTTCATGTAGTTTTACTTTATTGAATATCTTTTGATTATTCTTTCCCATTTATCAAATTTTCTAATCTCTCTGATCTTTTCATCAGGATTACTTGAAAGTCTTCTTTTTCATTGAATGTCTATATCTCCTCCTGAAGGATTATGCTCAGTTTTGCTAGGTAGATGATTCTTAGTTGTAGATCTAGATCCTTTACCCTCCAGAATATTATATTACAAGGCTTCTAAAGCTTTGTAGACATTGCTAAATTTTCTGTTATTCTGACCATGGCTCTATTATATTTGAATTGTTTCTTTCTCACTACTTGCAATATTTACTCCTTGACTTAGAGTTCTGGAATTTGACTATAATATTCCTAAGAGTTTCTAATATGGGATTTAGTTCAGGAAGTATTTGGTAGATTTTTTTCAGTGTTTATTTTATAATTTCATGAAAGATGATGTCTAGGCTCTTTTTTTGAACATGGCTTTCAGGTAGTCCAATAATTCTTGAATTATATCTCATGAATTTTCTTTCCAAGGCAGTTGATTTTCCAACAAGATATTTCACATTTTCTTCTATTTTTCATTTTTTGACATTGTTTGATTGTTTTCTGATGTTGTTAGTTATTAGCATTCACTTGCCCAATTCTAGTTTTTAAGAAATATTATCTTCAGTGAGCTTTTGTACTTCCTTCTTCATATGGCCTATTCTACTTTTTAAATTCTTTTCCTCATTGAATTTTTGTACCTCTTTTTCCATGTAGCCAATACTAATACTGCCTTTTAAAAAGTTTTTCTCTTCAGTGAATTTTTGTATATTTTTTTCCATTGGGCCAATTCTGCCTTTTTTAAAAATTTATTCTCTTTAGTGGATTTATGTGCCTCTTTTATCAAATGGCCTATTCTGTTTTTAAAGTATTGTTTTCTTCAGTTTTTTTGTACCTTCTTTACCAAGTTGTTAACTTTTTTCCACAATTTTCCTTCATCACTCTCATTTGTTTTCCCAATTTTTCTTTTACCTCTCTTATTTGATTTTTAAAATCCTTTCTGAGTTCCTCCATTAATTCTTTTTGGACTTGAGATCAATTCATATTTTACTTTGAGGCTTTGGATGAAGCTGTATTGATGTTTTCTTCCCTGTTGCCAAAATAACTTCCTGTGTTAAGTATCTTTTTTATTATTATTTACTCATTTTCCAACTCTTTCTTTTCTTTTAACTTAGAAAACTGCTAAAGTTGGGCTCTATTCCTGTAGTGAAGAAAGCACAGTTCCAAGTTTCAGGTTCTTTTTGCAGCTCCTTCAGAGCTAGTTCTATGGATCTATAAATTTTCATTTCTTCCAAGGTGGTAGTATCTGAAGAGAAGTGTATTTAATATTCTCCCACACTGTACTCTATTCTGTGGACAACCATAAGTATTCTTTTCAATGTTGAAACTATGACCAGGGTCCCATAATCCCCTGCAGCTTCAATTGTTGGTACTTGTTCGTGTTCCTCCTCACCTTGAGTCTCTGATAGAGGACTGTGACCTGGATCTGTGTATGTGCAAAGCAACAAGAATCTTTCATCCAGAGCTAGCAGAAGTTCTCCTGTAATCTCCTTCTGAGCAGTTGTTCCACTGTGGCTGAGAACTCATGAAGCCTCTGCTGCTGATTCAGTCATCCTGAGGCCTGTTGCTGTGGGTCTATATCTTTCTTCCCATCCTTCTAAGTTGTTTTAGCAGAAAAATTAGCAATCATGATATCAGACAAAACTAAAGTAAAAATTAAGGAGGAAATAGATAGTAAAACCATATTAATGGGGGACCTCAGCCTTCTCCTATCAGAATTAGATAAATTGAACCAAAAAGTAAGTAAGAAAGAAGTAAGGGAAGTGAATGAAATGTTAGAAACATTAGAGTTAATAGATATCTGGAGAAAACTGAATAGGGATAAAAACGAATATACCTTCTTTTCAATAGCACATGGAACATATACAAAGATTGACCATGTACTAGGGCAGTGAATCCAAGAGTCCTTTTCTCCAATTTTTATAGCTATTGGAATGGTTAATAATATTTGGAATGGCCCTTCCCATGAAGGCTGAGTTGCTCCAGTGCACTGGAAATTCTTTATACAGACCTTGTCTCCTGGGTTCAGGTCACGAAGTGAAAAGTCTAATGGTCCTGCTTGTACTGCAGTTCCAGATTCATGGAGTTCACGCAGTTTGTGTTGCAATTCCTGTTCTTAGGAAGCAATAGAAGTATCTCCTCCTAAAAGAGATGTATATGCAGGAGAAAAAGGCTTAGCCTATATAGGGGGATGTCCAAAAAGCATCTCATATGGTGAGATATGTAAGTCTCCCCTGGGCCCGCTTCTAAGATAAAATAGAGCTAGAGGGAGAATTTCAGGCCATTTCAGATGTGTCTCAGTGCATAATTTGCCAATCATAGATTCAAGTTCTCTGTTCATCCATTCAACTTGGCCTGAACTCTGGGGGTGATATGGTACATGGAATTTGGGAGTTATCCCCAAACAGGAATATATTTCAGATAAAACTGAATCAGTAAAGTGACTTCCCCTGTCTGAATCAATATGTGTAGGCAGGCCAAAACGAGGAATGATTTCTTTTAAAAGCACCTTGGTGACAAAAGCCATTGTGGCTCGGGCAGTAGGAAATGCTTCTGGCCACCTGGTCAGTTGATCCACTATGACTAGACAGAATTTATATTGTCGAGCCTTTGGCATTGTTATGAATCAATTTGTAGGTGCTCAAAAGGTGTGTAAGTCAGAGGATACCCATCAAAAGCCTTGCCACAAAAGGTATGTTGGTTATATTCTTGGCAGGTAGGGCAAGCTGCACACACTTTAGAGGCTATAGTGGTTATGCCAGGAGCTATCCATACCCTTTTAACAGAGTCCACAGTGCTCTGGGTACCAAAATGACCATTTTTATGAATGGATTGGCAAATTTGGTGATAAAAGTTTCTAGGGAGCAGGGGTTTTCCTTCAGAGGACACCCATACTCCATTCATCTGTTTAGCTTTCAATTTCTGCTTCCATTTTTTTACTTCCTTCTCATCATAGGAAAGTGATAAATTTGAGTGTATATACTTCATACCCATGACTGTAGCAATTATTCTGTCTCTCTGGCACTTCATGACAATCTCAAAAGTGGTTCTGATTCATCTATACAATTACTATAAGGCATCTTCTCCAAAACTTGATACTGAATGCACAGAACTAGTAGAAAACATCAAGTTACTGTTCCAGGTGTTGAAACAAATCCGTGAGGGCAAAGAGCTAGATAAACACACGATCCTACAATTAGAGATAGTGGAATCCAAATTCTTAGGGCAAAAGAACACGGAGAAAGAGCAACCTATCTAAAATGCTGTGGTCTCTGTACTCCCAATAGTGGACAGGACTATTGTTCAGCCTGGAGAGGGGGTGGTGCATGTTAAGACATACAAGGCATTCACTCCTAGTGATATGGAAGTGCTGAAAAGGAGTTTCCTCAAATTCTATGAGAAACCTTACAAGAGTTTGAAAGAATTTAAAAGGGTGTTCACTCTTTTCAACCCTAGTTTCGATGACATCGAATTTCTTGTGGGGGAATTTTACTCTCCCTCAGAAAAGGAAAAATTCCTCAATGAAACTAGGATGAATCCCAATTTAGAGTCGTGGCCACAGGTTCATCAGAACCTGGAGTTCACACAACAGGCTAACATGAGATATTTGTTAAGATGCAGAGCAGATCTTATCAAAGCAATGAGATTACATACAAAAAGACCAAATGCCTGGCAGAAATTCGAAAAACTGAGGCAACAGGAAGAAGAACACCCCAGTAGTTTTTTGGATAGAGTCATCGAAGCTGCAGAAACGATTCTAGGACTTAGGGACACACATGCCCAGGATACAATTGACCATATAAGGAGATAATTTGTAAAGGGAACATCAATCCTGATACAAAATTATTTCAGACAAAGTTGTCCACAGCGAGAATCCCTACCACTGGAGGATGTTAGGCAACATGTGGTGTATATACATGATTCAAGACAGAAAGAAGCAAGACTGGCTAGGCAATCTGATAATGATAAAGATGAGGTTATAGCAGATTTAAAGTGCCAATTAAAACAGGCAAGACAAGAGAAGGAGATAGAGGAGGTGAAGAATTTTGCTCTCCAAACAAGTAGAAATCAATTTGGACAACCTGATAACAACACCCAAAAATCAAAATTGTCCCCATGTTGCTATCTATGTGGATAGATTGGGCACGTCCTTCATGTTTGTAGATTTAGGCAACAAATAGATTTTTCAAGAAACAATAATCAAAGAGATAACAGAAAGATATTTTATAATTCAAAATGGGCTAAGAATAATGAATCCAAAAGAAATGATGAGAATAAACATGAGGGTGCATGCTGCAATCATGCATGTAAAAAATACAGTCAAACACCTTCATAAGACAACATGGAGAGATATGTACAAATGGGAATGAAACTGAAGAAATCATTATGAATCAAGATTCCTGATTTAAAACCTATTAATCAATGTAATTTGGGTGTGGCAGAGTCTAATATAAGTGAGGAAAGCAAAATGAGAAATCTGGGCAAAATAGAACAAGTGTCTAAAGTAATCTACACAGAAGATACACATAGATCTGTGGTAGATAATGAGCAATGGGAAGAGATAATGCAAATGCGCAAAGAAATCTTTGGCATTAATGAGGATGATTATATAAGGGATCAGCTTTCTCATTCCATATCACACACATTGGGTGAGAAGCATAAAGATCAATCAGGCCATTGCAGCAACTCACATCGAGAGATTTTGCAAACTGGTTCAGAACCATCAAGAACTCAAATTCCTCTCTTTATTCCAAGTATAAAACAAAGGGGCAACTTGGATAAAGAACATTATGGTGAGGATTTACAAAGTTTCCAGAAAGGAACACTTTCAGTAACCCCGGGGGAATTAGATGGCAAAATTCTTTCCCATTCAATTGCTTTAGACACAATGTCATAGTTAGAGGTTAAAGAGCAAAAGAGTAGATGTTGGCAAGGATTTGATTTTAAAGACACAACCCACTGAATTGCAAGATGATAGCAGCTGTTTAGGAAATGCCAAATCCACCTTTCTCAACCCCTTAGCTACAGAATTTCATCCTAAACTTTGGGGAAGAGATAGGGAACAGTTGTCTTCTCCTGTAATCAGTGTGACTAATCATAACATCAATGAAACTGTTGCTGTGATTGATAACAAAAATCATCTGATGTCAGTCACAAAAACAGCAGGGCAAAATAGAGAACATCAGTCAGCTGTTGAATCAGTAGTTGTACCTGAAGTGTTGAAGGGAACACAATCTAACTATCATACATTCCCGGATACTACTGAGGGGAAGATTGCTGATTTGAGGCTTGACAGTTCTTTAAATAGCAGAGTGGAAGGTAAATCAAATCAAACCTCCATTTCTGAAGCCCTTAGAGATAGCCAACATGAAATTTGCAAAGAATGACAATGACTTACAAGCTCTCAATGAGAGAATGCTCTTCAAGCCTGCTTTCTGTAATCCTGATTCTAAACTGAACTTGCCGAATGGTGCTATAGGAAGTTTGGGTTTAGAGGCAAAAGACCATACGCAACACAGAATCAATGATAAGTGTACACAAAATACTGAGGATTCTTTATTACCCCTAGTGCCAGTGAAGTCCAATGACAGTGGAGAACCATTAGTTACCCTAGAAATCGGGGGGGGGGGGTGGAGGAGGGGTAAACTATGAGGGACTACTGGACACTGGTGCAACTTCTTCCATACTACGAGAACCACCTGAAGGATGTCAAGTTCAAGGCAGTTTAAGAGTAAGAGGAGCTTCTGGGGTAGCACAACAAGTCCTGAAGCTAAAAGTTAAAATGCTAAAATTTGGACCTCTAACTCTTGAACACACCTTCCTATTGATGCCATCATGTCCTTCAAACCTCGTGGGAAGAGATCTCCTATGCAAATTGGCCGCAACCATCCAATGTCAAACGGATGGACAAATTTATTTACACATACCCAAAAGATCTCTGAAACACCGTCCCATTTTATTTTTAGACACATGTAGTGAGGAACCATCATACCAATCAACTGATAACATCTATGAGGTTCCAGATGATATTCCAGATTACATGTGGGCTAAAAATTCTAATGAGGTGGGCAGGATATTGTCAGTGGAACCAGTAAAGATAGAGGTAAAAGAAGGCTTACCTCCAAGAATTCCTCAGTTCAGACTTAGTCAAGAGGCGATAGAAGGAGTGAAACCCATCATAGAGAGTTTATTAAAGCAGGGTATATTAAAATATGGATTTTCACAATACAATACACCAATCATGCCAGTAAAGAAAGCAAAATTATCTCCTGATGAGAAGACTCAATGGCATTTAGTACAAGATCTCAGAGCAATAAACAACTATGTGCAAAAGACCTATGCCATGGCACCAAGTCCATCACAAATCATTGCAGCCATTCCACCTGAAGCTGCTTGGTTTACTATTCTGGACCCGAGCTCTGCATACTCTCTGTTCCCCTGCACAGAGACAGCCAGAAGCTGTTTGCTTTCTCATGGGAAGGTAAATCCATCTATTGGACTTGTTTGCCCCAAGGGTTCTCGGATTCAGCTTCAGTCTTCTGCCAAATTCTGCAGAGAGACCTTGAGTCGATAACATTCCTTAACAGCAAAATGGTACATTATGTTGATGACATCCTGCTAATGTCACCATCTGCTGAAGTCTGTTACACTGATAGCGTACACTTAATTAAAGAGCTAGGCAAAGGGGGCCATAAAATTTCCAAATTGAAACTTCAATTCGTGGAGGAAAAAGTAAATTATTTAGGATTCATCCTAGAGAAAGGCTCCAGAAGAATTTCCGAAAAGAGAACACAAGATATACAAAATTTGAGTTTGCCTAAGACCAAAAAGCAACTCAGGGCAATCATAGGAATAATGAGCTTCTGTAGTAACTGGATTCCAGGTTATGCTCACATCATAAGACCTCTGATAGAGATAACCAGGAAGGAAGTTCCAGAACCGTTAAAGCTGAATAAAGATCATATCCATGCATTAGAGAAATTAAAATCACTTACTCTATCAGCTCCAGCCCTAAGTATACCTGATCATGACAAACCATTCCTACTTTATGTGCACAAAGACAAAGGGATAGCCTCCGGTGTTCTCACACAAACATTCGGGAATAGACTTAGACCAGTTGCTTTCTACAGCTCTAAGTTAGATTCAGTGATTTCTGGTATGCCTAGTTGTCTAAGAGCCATAGCTGCTGTAGCCATCATGATTAGAAAATCTTCATCCTTGGTATTAGGGAGTGAACTGAAAGTATTTTCCCAACACCAAGTGGAATCTACTTTGAGAAACACCAACTTGCAGGCATTCACTTCTCAAAGATTATCATGATACCAAGCAATCCTGCTGGCTAGTGAAAATATAACTTTTCACTGGTGCAGAAACTTAAATCCTGCTACTCTGATTCCAAATTTACCTCTGGAAGGAGAAAGTCTACACATCTGTGAAGATGCACTTAACATCGTGCATAAAACAAGACCTGATTTAGACGATAAGCCAATGAAAGACCCCATATTACCTTATTCACAGATAGATTGTCATACATAGTAGACAATCAGAGATATACTGGAGCAGCCGTAGTGACAGCCTCCGAGACCCTTTGGTACTCATCATTACCATCTACCATGAGTGCTCAAGGAGCAAAATTAGTCGATTGATACATGCTCTGAAACTTGCAGAAAATCGCAAAGCTAACATTTTTATGGTTTCACGTTATACTTTTTCAACCGTGCATCATTCTGCTGAAATCTGGAAAAATCGAGGCTTCATTACATCCAATGGCAAACAAATAGCGTATGGCAATTTAATTAATCAGTTGTTGGATGCAATCCAATTACTAGCCCAAGTGTCAGTCATCCATTGCAAAGCTCATACAAAAATCCAAGGACCAGTGGAATTAGGGAACAAACGTGCAGACATCACAGCCAAATATGCAGCAAAGTATGAATCACTTACAATTCTGAACTTATCTTTGGTGGAGGAAGATGATCTCAAAAATGCATACTCCCCAAAGGAAGTGAAGGATTGGAAGAAACATCACGCTGCATACCTTGTTAATGGAGTTTGGCTGGAAGCAAATAGAAAACCTATGTTACCTAAATCCCTATATTTCACCTTTTACAATGCACTACACCAGAAAGGGCATTATGGAAGTCTGGGCATGGCAGATTCTATAAATAGGTATTGGAATGCAAGGGGCATATATGAGGTTGCTATGAGAATTTCACAGAGGTGCAAAATTTATATGCATTACAACCAGACAATCACAAAAGTACACAGTCTGGGAGGAAAACCTTTAGCTTACACACCATTTGAATGCTTACAAATTGATTACATCACAATGCCAAGGAGTCAAGGTTATAGATATGCTTTAGTAATAGTGGATAGATTAACTAAATGGCCAGAAGTTTTTCCAGCAAAACGTAACTTGAACCTTGGCTCAGTGGATTGAGAGCCAGGCCTAGAGACTGGAGGTCCTAGGTTCAAGTCCGGCCTCGGACACTTCCAGCTGTGTGACCTTGGGCAAGTCACTTGACCCCTATTGCCCACCCTTACCACTCCTGGGCTAAGGACTGTCCCTAGCCTGGATGAAAAAGGAGGAGGGTTGGGTGTGGGGCTAGCAACCCCACCCTGTAAAAACTACATCTGCTAAAGAAACTGCAACCTAAAGTAGGGCAGCTGGGCTAGCTCAGTGGATTGAGAGCCAGGCCTAGAGACAAAAGGTCCTAGGTTCAAATCCGGGCTCAGACACTTCCCAGCTGGGTGACCCTGAGTGACCCATTGCCTACTGGTTGTGGCCCTATGCTCCTAGAATGGAGTCCCAGGATAAAAAAAAAAAAACTTATTATTACTAACATTTCTAACATAGGCATAAGTGTACTAACCTATTCATACACTAACTTTAGCAAGTGAACTAGAATTTAGAAACTTATTTGCAAAAGTTTTTCCTCTGTTAATATTTTCTGATTAGTTTATAAAATTAGATAGATGCATAGATAGAATTCATTACTTTGTTCTAGTTAGCAAATATTAGCCTTAAGAATGTTTGTGAATGTTTGAATTTAATTTATTTTCCTTTCTGTTCAAAATTTTTTGCAAAACTTAAATCCCCATTCCTTTCCTATGCTTTTACCATAACCCATCTTAGTTTAGTTTAGCATAGTTTAGGAGATAGTAACCTTTTTCTTATTTTGCAAACTTAGGGATAAGAGCTTAGTTAGAATTTAGCTTAGAATAAGAGTAGTATTCCCTTAGACTTTAGTAACTATTAAAATGGTGCTAGATGCACATTTTAAAAAGGAAAGGGGCATATTGTGGTGTAGAGTGGGGGCATAACTGTTTTTGTAGAATTTCTACTGTCAGTTAAGGGTTTAGAATCTTGGGAAGAGTGTCAGTTGGACTTGGGAACTCATGGAGGGAACCAGGGTCCAGCTGAGCTCTTTCTTCTTGAGATTGAAACCTAGCTTAGTTTTGCAGTTTTTTGAGATTTGTTAATTTAGATAAATCCTTTGAATCTCCCTACCCTACCTTATTTCCTACCTTCATTTCCCTTACCTGAATATCTGAGAAGAGTGAATAGGAGAGTGAACCAGAGAGTTAGTTTAAATCTGTGAGAATTTACTCCTACCCTGGCAACAAATTATTTATTGAGTCTTTATATCCAACTTCCAAACCCCTTTTGATTTCAAAATCACCTTGAGAGCTGAGTAAAGGCAGGTCCTTTCTCAGTCTCACATTCCTGCTTCCCTTCCCCCACCTGAGGTTTCTCTGAGCGGTCCTTAGGGCTTCCTTCATCCTTTTACCCTGACAATCTACCCTGAGAAGCCAATAAACCCCTTTTGTGTTTAAACAAGATATTTGCTATTTCATTAGTTGATTAGTAAGAGAGGGAGGAAGAGGAAAAGAGAAACAACATACTCTCTGGGTTTGAGGGAAGCCGAAGGTATCCATTTTGAAGGAAGTGTAACTTCAAAACAAGTCCCTTCCTGTGATACTGACTAAAACCTGTAGTCAATTTCAATCTGTCTTGGCTGATTCTAACTTGGCTGTATAGTGTCCTTTACTTGAAGGGATCAGTCTATTTCCCTTCAGTATTTTGTCTTTAAGCTAAGTCCTAGTCTGTATTTCCCTGCTGCTATTTGTCTGCTTAGATTAATTTATCCTCTCCTTTGAAACTCTTGTTACCTCAGTGTTATACTCCCTGAACTCAGACATTACCTTATTTCTCCTGCCACCTCAACTACCATCCTTCATCATTAAACCTTCCTCATCCAATATATTGCCTTAACTTCCCTACTACTTAGTCTATTCTCTTGATTACCTCCAGCCTTGGGTCCCTTGCCTTATCTTATTCCCTGATCCTACCAGTTATTACCCTAGCTTCAGCCTCATATTATATCCTGCACCTCCCTATTATATCCTACCTAATCCCCATATTACATTTTCCAAGTCCCCTATAATAGTATCAGCTTCATTGTGCAATCTTCTTGATAGTTGTCTGGACTCTTTTAGCCATATTTCATTCTGCTGATAGTATTTTCCCTGATTTATCTGCTTATACTCAAGGTCTTTAATTGAGTTTTCTTTTTGAGACTTTGATAGCCATTTTCCTAGGGAATAGACACCAAAAATCATCTTAGCCTCCTCCAGGTATGTTCTTGGAATATATACTGGACTTTAGATGGATGCTGAGCTCTTTCTTTCAGGATTAGTGGAGTGTCTCACAGCCACAAACACATGTTTCTACCAGAAATCTTTTCCTTACTTCTGTGGCTGAGCTCTCTTGCCATGCAGAGTACTATAGTGCTACTATCTTATCCAAAGAAAGTTTTTGCCTTTTCATTTTTCTTGGCACTGGTAGTGGGGGGGGGGGTGGCATTTAGCATCAAATTCTATTGCAAGACCATGAGTTGGCTTATGGAGTCCTGCTGCTGGAACATGGTGATGGATAAGGGAGAGGGTGCTGGGTGAGCATGTCAAGTGTCCCAGATTAGTCTTCTCTGCTTTAATTCATTTGATTCTTACCTTGTTATGCAAGAATGTGCTGGTAAATATTTAATAACCAGCTTTCCAGAGGAAAAAATGCTTTCATGACACACTTTTAAGTTTAATCTACATTATTGTTTTCTTTATTACTTTCTTAAATCTAAACAATCAAAAAAATAATAAATCAACTGATTTTTAGTGTTTTCTGATTTCAGAGGTATAAATGCTCACATTGAAAATTCAACAATTGACTCTCATAAGTGGGTTTGAGAAAGTTCTGGTATACTCTTGTTTGTTAGCAGTTTTTGTGTTTTAAACTGTAGAAATATCTGAAATTGCTTTATCCCATGTATATAATTCCTATTTTGGAGAGGTTTTAAAGATTGGATTAGTCCTTCATCTTTTTGGTCACATGATCCAAAAGTTCTGAGGTACATAATTTTTATGGTATTACAAAAAAATCTCTATTTCTGACTCTTTCCTCTTTGATGACAGTTTCTTTGAGGGCTAAAGCTCAAAGCCTCCTCTTTTTACCTGTCTCAGTCTCTGCCCCAAATAACTTCTGAGGTTATAGAAAAGGATTCAATTAGTTGCCAGTCCCCATCTTTTCAGGTCTGATGGAACTCCACACATGCTGGCTTCCTAGCACACTTCCCCCTCTACCTTAGTTATCTGACTGAGCATTCCTATAACATGGCAGAGATGCTGCATCCCAAGGGATAGTGTACTTCTGCTTTCCTGTACATCTTCTCTACTGCACATGAGTGTGGGAGGTGGAGCAGAAGTGAATGCTGTTGTTTGTTGCTTTATAGTAGTATAATGAATAAGGAGTAAGGCAGATTAGCTGACAGAGAATGCAATAGCATAAAGGAAATTGCTGCATGAATCCCAGAGCACAAGCTGGGTTAGGTTGTGTGTCAGCTGGTGGTACCTTGGAAAAGCATAGGATTTGGTGGGGAAGAAGGTGCTGAATGAGTGGGTTGTAGATTAGTGATTAATTTACTCTTGTTATTTCATTGGGTTCTTACTTTGTTAGAGTTCTTGGTGTCCTATACTATGAAGACTGCTGCAATTATTCTATCTCTTGTGCCTAATTCTTATTTTGGAAAGGTAGAGAAAATGTCTAGCTCCATAGTCCTGTGGTCTTGTGACTCACAGGAAAGTCCTATGTATTCTTTTTTATCTCTACTTTTAAAGAGTTTAATAATATGCTTTCATTAAAAATCTCTGGTTCATTTGAGCCCCTAGATGAATACCATGGCACTTTATACAGAAAATTATTCTCTCTCACCTCACTCCCTTCCTTTTTCCTTCTCTCTCTCCCTCCCTTCTCCCACCGTCCAACTTTTATCTCAGCTACCTTTGAGCTAATTAAATACATACAAACCAATGGTACTTTTTGGTTAACCACAGCCTTATCTTAATACAGCAAGTGCATGCAATGGATCCCATAAAATAGTTTCTGGCATAGGGTACAGGTCTTTCTACTCTCTGGTCTGATTAGTTCACCCTACCTGCCTTCAAACAGGCAGGCCTGGGGTTTCCAGAGATAGATCATGGCCATGTGGCTATGATGCAAACTCTCTCAGTGTTTTAGAGTAACCCTGTTGTGGACAGACTATACCCCTATTTATCTCTGTAGTCCATGAATCTCCATTTATGTGCTTCCAATTTAAGTAAAATCAGTCACTGTCACAATCAAAACATCAACTTAATGAGTAGCAAAAACAAGAAAAATTATATCATAGTTTTTCAAAACATAACAAATGCAGGAATATTTAATACTTCATAATTCACACATAAACTCTGCAAGGAGCCAGGGCTGCAGGGCTTGCAGGAATTAATGTCCCTGGGTCCTGTAGTATACAGAATTTGGGGTTATAGTTTTTTTTTCTAGCTTTGGCTGAGTTCCAAAAAGTGGTTAGAGGTTTTAGAATCTTGAGGAGAGGCAGTTGACTGGATCTTCCGTGAAGGGAGGAAGTCAATGAGCGAGCTCTTAGATTATCTAGCTTCAATATTGAAATTTAGCCTAGCATTAATATATTTACTTAAGAAATTATTATTTTAGATAGATCCTTTATATCTTCCTTTCCTAATACCACCCTGCCTTCCCTCCCTTACCTTAGTGGCTGTGGAGTTTATAAGGAGAGAAATTAGAGAGGAGTTAAATCTGTGAAGAGTTATCTAATTGACAGCATTATTTATAATTTAATCAAATCATCATTTATTTTCTTTAGATAGATTTTGTAAAACTGAGTAAGGCAGGTCCTTACTCAGATTCCATCTTCACTTCCCTTCCCCCACCTGAGGTTCCTGAGATAACTGATAGGGCTTTCCTTTAATCCACTTTCCTAACAACATCCTTCAAATAAATAAATCCTTTGTGTTTCAATAGTCCTATTTAGTGTAATTTGTCTGTTAGTTAACAAGAGGGAAGAAGAGGGAAAGAGAAACATACTCTGGGTTTAGAAGGAAGCTGGGCATCCATCTTGAAGGAAGGTGTTACTTCAAAATAGGTCCCTTCCTGTGAAATTAACTAAAGCCTGTTTGTTAATTTCAATCTCAGCTTGTGTTTGAGTCTAAGTCCCAGTCTGTAAGCCTGCTGTATTAGTCTGTTTTTAGTTTAACTACTCTTCTCCCAAGAAGATCTCTGTTTCCCTTCTGTGTTATACTCCTGACTTCAGTCCTATCATACCCTGAATCTCCTTTAATCCCAGCCTACCTGTAACCTAATTTATCCATTTACCAAGTCTCCAACATCCTCCTTTCAATTCCCTTATCCCAAACACCTTTCCTCAAATTACCCCATAACAGTCCTTCTAAAATAATCTGTCCCACATGAAGCTGCTTCTTTCCTAGTGGCTCCCTTTCTGTTTCTCATTGCTCTCTACCTGAGCAAATCTGCTCCTCTTCTGCTTTAGAAATAGTGACAATTCTTTTAACTCACAGTAATTCTTAAAGGGAAATGAAGAAAATATACAATGGCATTATTTTAGTGAGAGCAGTTTTACTAAACCAAAAAACAGCAAAGCTCTTCAGAATGGCTCCCCGGACAAAACAGACAAGCACAACCAGCTACTCAGTCAGCTACATACTGCATCACCCAATCAGCTTATTAATTATTACACTAACAGCCTCCTTCTCTCCTCTGGTACTGTTGCTACCCTGATGCAGAACCTCATCACCTTATACCTAGATTATTTCTATAGCTTATTGATTGGTATCCCTATCTCGAATCCTTCCCCACTCCAGTACATTTTCCACTCAGCTGCCAAGATGATGTTCCTAAAGTACAAGTCTTACCAGCATCCTCCATGTCATCCCTCTATTTAGCAAGATCCAGAGACTCCTTGGTAACATAGAATCAAATACAAAATCCTCTGTTTAGCATTCAAGGCCTTCATTAAAACCTTTTAGACTTTATAGTCTTTTTTACTCTTGTTACAATCTTGTTAGGATCTGATACTTTCTTAAATGCTCTATCTTCTCAACTCCTCTCCTGCTACTTCCAATCTTTCTCTTGAGCTTACTGGCTGAAATAATAGGCTCTTCACAGTCACTAAGTTGTCTTTCCCTTATTTATTCAATTTCTTAATTATTTAATTTCTGAAATCTCACTTTCTGAGTCATGTGACTGAGAGTTCATATTTAGTTTTCCTCTAGTCTCCTAATAGTTATTTGATTTTCTCATTGTGAATTTTCATGTCTCAAACTCTAAAAACAGTCACATGCAAATGAGATAAGGGACTACAATATCCTCTAGCTTCAGTAATTCTCTGCCCTCAAAGTATTGCTCTCTTTATCTGGCCCTCCTTAGTTTGTCCTCAAACTAAGATGGGAATATTGTTTCTTCTCTCATGGATTTTTATCAGTTTTTCAGGCAATAAAGTTCTTTTCCTGCTCTGTCTTAGGAGTCCAACTGTTCACATAGGAAATAAGTAATATCTTTTATGATTCTTTATTTTTCATTTTTTCATTATTTCTTTCATGTCTTTCACCAACTTTTGGAGATTAGGTGAAGAAATAAAGGCAGCTAGTTGGCACAGTGGACAGAGTGCGAGGCCTGGAGACAGGAAGACTCATCCTCCTGAGTTCAAATCTGGCTTCAGATACTTACTAGCTGTGTGACTCTGGGCAAGCCATTTAACTCTATTAGCCTCAGTTTCCTCATCTGTAAAATGAGCTAGAGAAGGAAATAGCAAGCCACTCCAGTGTCTTTGCCAAAAAAAACAAACCAAATGGGTTCATGAAGTGTTGGACATAACTGAAAAGACTGAATAACAATGAAAAAATAAAACTTTGAAGGGACAGAAATAAGCTTTACAATAGACACACCCTGTCCTGGCAGAGAAAAAGAAGAGATGTGAAGAGGAGATTAGGAACATCATTGTAGTGGTTCTCAGTTACAGTCTCTCCTTCATTGGTCTCTTTCTTTTTGGTTTAGCACATCTTCCCCATCATGCTGGCAGCAGTGATGAAGGGTCTCCACTAAAGCCCTCCCTTCTGTCACTTCATTGCAGAAAGGCTACATTTTCTCTCATGTGTATTCTACTATTCCTATCTCCCATGGAATTTTCAGCCCACCTCGTTCTCCACCCCAACTGAGAGAATAATAAATAGCTATACTTCTTTATTTAATATGATTATGGTTATTTAGTTCTCAGGGATCAAGGAGGGAGGATGACAGAATCCTCAGTTCTCTCACAAACACTGTCTTCAGTTACTTACCATATTCACATTAGTTTTTTTTTGGCTCCTATGTTGTACTATTGATTCTTTCAACTTGTCATCCACTAAATCTCCCAGGTCTTTTTCAGAGGAATGTTACCTATCTATAACTTCATATTTTATACTTGCAAACTTGAATTATCTTTATTTTCTTTATTTTTTTAAAGCTTTTTTTCTGCTTCTTTCTGGCCTATCTTTTATTTTCTTGTGTGCATTTGTTTATTTTTTTTTTTAATACAATACTGTGTATTGGCTCCAAGGCAGAAGAGTGGTAAGGGTAGGCAATGGGGGTCAAGTGACTTGCCCAGGGGTCACACAGCTGGGAAGTGACTGAGGCCAGATTTGAACCTAGGACCTCCCATCTCTAATCCTGGCTCTCAATCCACTGAGCCACCCAGCTGCCCCCTTTTTCTTTATTTTATTAATGATAACAATAACAGCGTTTTAATAAATGCTTTTAGGTAAAAGCATTTACATAGTTATTCAAGACTCTTTACAAGTTATCTCATTTGATCTTTATAAGAACTCTATCAGGTAGATACTATTTTTCCATTTTACTGATAAGAAAATGAGGTCTAGCAGAGGAGATTTGCACTGGGTCATACAACTGAGACAGGATTTGAACTTGGAATTTCTTTACTCCAAGTCCAGCACTCTATTCATTGCACCACCCAGCTGCCTCATAAGTTTTGATTTTTAACCCCAGTTATAGGACATGTTTATCTCCATTATTAATTTTTCATTCCAGATAAAATGATTAAATTTCACTTTATCAGATTAAATAAAGGATTAGAGTTCTGTAATGGAGCCCTGGCCATTGGAACCCCTTCCTTGGATCATGTCCAATGTGCTGTAACTGTTGCCAGTCCACATGCAAGAGGTTTCTGGGAAGCTGGCTTCTAGAAAGATGAGATTCTTTGTAATGGAAGGGTCCCACTTCCCAATTCAAAGCATGCTCCTCTCACTCCAAAAGAGCCAGGAAGGAAAAAGAAAAATGCCTTAGTTAGTGTTTTCTCAATGCCTTCTCAGTCCTGAGTCAGCAGCCAACTGAAAGGCTCCTCTTTTCCAACTGGTAAAGGGACCAGGAATATTGAGCATACCTGGTCATGCACTGAAATGGGGATCAGGGCCCTTTGGTCACACACCATTAAGCCTCTCCAGAAGCTGGTTCCTCTCTTGAACATGGGCTGGCCAGGAAACAGTGCATAAATTACAAATGCTGAGGAGAGAGCTGCATTGGCCAGACCCCCATTACTCTTGGAAGGGTCTCTAGTCCGGCTCCCTAATTTTAAATATAAAGATACTAAGTCCCTTTGTCATATTCAAAGGTGACATGCATCCCACTTATGCTATTATACAAATTACTGATAAGATGTTAAACAGGAAACAGCTGAAATTAGAGCCCTTTGAAACATGTTTTAGAGTAAACTTCAAGCCATTACTCTAGGTGTTCTATCATTGATCTTGTTTTAAATCTATCTAACTATGCTACTATTTAAAACATATCTCTATATTTTGGCATCCTGCTGAAATTGTTCTCTTCCTTCAAAGAATAGCTCATATGTCATATACTTTATTAAACCTTCTCCAATTTCTCCCCAAATGAATGTTCTCTCCTTCTTCAATATTTCCTATAGAATTTAATCTTTATAATTTATTTGCCCCATTCTATTTTTCTTTTATTGTACTTATATATTTATGTGCTGCATCCTCCCATTAAATTACAAGCTCTCTGAAGGCAAAGATATAGCTATTTTTCATCTTAGTGTTGACAACACCCAGCTCACTGCCTTAAATAAATGCTTGCAGGGCTTTAAAATTAAATTGATTTGATTGCTCAGCAATAATTTATTTTAGTTAAAATATGTAATATTTTTTCTAGTTATATGTAATACTTTTTAACATTCATTTTCCAATATTTTGAGTTCTGATTTCTTTCCCTTCCTCCCTTCACCCTCACTGACACAATAAGCAATTTAATCTAGGTTATGCATGTGTAATCATGTAAAACAGTTCCATATTGGTCATGTTGTGGAAGAAGACTCATATTAAACAAAACCAAACAAAAAACCATGAAGAAAATAAGGTGAAATGTGCTATGCTTTGATCTGCATTCATATTCTCTATCAGTTCTTTTCTCTAGAAGTGGATAGTATTTTTCATCATAAATCCTTAGGAATTGTCTTGGATCATTGTATTGCTGAGAATAGTTAAGCCATTCATATTATTCATCATACGATATTGCATAATATTCTCCTGGTTTTGCTCATTTTACGATGTATCAGTTGATGTAGGTTTTCCCAGGTTTTTCTGAAATCATCCTTCTTGCCATTTCTATATTTCTATCACAATCATACACCACAACTTGTTCAGCCATTCTCCATTTGATGAATGAACCCTCATTATCTAATTCCTTGCCACCACAAAAAGAGCTGCTATAAACATTTTTGTGCAAATAGGTCATTTTCCTTTTCTTTTTATCTCTTTGGGATATAGGCCTAGTAGTGATAGTGCTGGCAAATATGCACAGTTTTATAGTTCTTTGGGCATAGTTCCAAATTGCTCTCCAGAAAGATTGAATCAGTTCACAATTCCACCAATAGTTTATTAGCGTCCCAGTTTTCCCACAACCTCTCCAAAATGTATCATTTTCCTTTTCTGTCATATTAACCAGTCTGCTAGATGTGAGGTGGTACCTCAGAGCTGTTTTAATTTGCATTTCTTTAATCAATATTGATTTAGAACATTTTTTCATATGACTATAGGTAGCTTTGATTTCATCTGAGAACTGCTTGTTCATATCTTGTGATTGTTTATCAGTTGGGGAATGACTTGTATTCTTATACATTTAACTCAGTTCTCTACATATTTGAGAAATGAAGCCTTTATTTTCCTAGCTTTCTGCTCAGTAGTCATTTATTAAAAGTTTACTATGTTCACTGAACTATGTTAGGCTCGTGGAGAAATGGAAACATAATTAAAACGTTTTATCAGACTTCTTTTTTCCACAGTTGACTTGTTTCACTTCCTACTTCTGCCTTTCCTTTTACTCTCAGCCCAATCAAGAATTTGCCTGCTCTTTTTTTCATTCCTTTTTTTAGATCACCATGGTTACTAAGGAAGTAAAAGTAAAAAACTGCCTGCTTTGTCCCAAATGAAAATGCTTACTTTGTTCTTGGGTCAAAAACTCACTTCTTGAAGTTACTCTGACATGCCGAATATACCTTACGAAATATGAAAATGACACAGAGCTTGGAAATATAATTAACAAGTTGGGTGACAGAGCCAGGGTCCAAAGGATAGAATTTAATAAAGGTAAATGCATGGCCCTACACTTGAATTTAAGACACCAACTATATAATGAAGAACATACTCTGTGGCAACTATCCCAATTCTCATTCAGGTTCCTAAAGTTAGGTCCTAGGGTTAGCCCTGAGGAGTCAGGCTCTGAAGTTAGTCTTGAGAGTTGGGGACTATCTTTCTAAAACCATAGCTCGTGAGCTCCCCATCAAATGTTTCCCCACCATGATCATCAGATGACACCAGTTAGCCAGATTTAATTTGCTTTTACATAAAGAGAGTGGCTAAAGTGATATAATAAAAGTAGTTGGTATCAGATAGCCCCCCAAAGTCTAGGACATGCAACTCTAGAAGTATATACAGAATCCAAGAAGACTCAAGGCTAGGGAGCACATGTGGCAAATGGGGTAATTCACAGCTCCTAGAAATCCTTTTAATGGAATCCTCAAGATGTTTTCTTTAAGGATGGTTAAGCTTTTCTGCTGAGCTTCTTGCAAAGCCTTCAATCTGAATTTTTTTCTGCCAATGGCTGTCAATGCAGACACTGTTCCAAGAGGAACGAACAGGGGTCTGGCTGAAGACGCTCTCTACCTCAGCATGGACAGTTTATGCTCTACTTCTTGCCAGCCTACATGCAAGAGTGGAACCAGCTTCAGGAAAGGTTTAATGATGTGTAACAGGAAGGTCTTGCTTCCCAGTTCAGTTCATGAGCAGATATGCTGGCTTTTCCTGGTCCTTTTACCACATGATGGAGATGGGCCTTTCAATTGGCAGCTGAGCCAGGATTAAGAATCCATTCAAAAGACACTAAATGAATAGTTAGGGATGCTGCTAGGAATATGGCAAATCCCAAGTCCTCTTCTAATAAAGAGGGATGGAGGAGAAGTTTGAGATCAAGGCCAAGGCCTTTGTTCTTTCCCCTCCTCCCAACTAATTCCTTTTCCTGGATTTAGATGGAATGCTCTGTCCTTTTCACTTGCTTGAATTCCCTCACCTGAACTACCTTAATATTTTATAGAAGGTCTATATGGTGCATCTAAGTACTTAAAATCTCAAGGATGAAGGAAGGGTGTTATAAATGCAAAAACATTTTTTGTAATGATTACTTTAATCCAAGAAATATTTTTAAGCACAGGGGATACAAAAAGAAAAGCAATATAGTCCTTACTCTCACGAAGCCCATATTTTCTTAGAAGACAACATATATAGGAGAGTTTGTGGTAGGGTAATTGGAAAAACTTATTGCTGTACCTTCAACTATAGCAGTAAGGCAAATGATGATGTATCTCTGTAGTGTCATTTCCATTTATAATGCTGGACTATTTGTTCAGTGCCAAAGACTTAGGTGGCAAGAGTTTTCTTTCAGGGGTCTTCAATAGCTGTGGTCTCTGAGGCCAGAGTAATAACACCTGCAAAGGGAGTTGCTGAGGCTTACATCTCTACATGATTTGTTCTGCTAGAAGCAGGGATTCTTAATCTTATGTCTACTGGCCCTTTGATTGTATAGACTTCAGAGACTTCATGAACTTGGATGGGGAAAAAAGTATCTTTATTTTCCTTAACACCAGCTAAAATTTAGCTTTTCCTTCAATTATCCATGTGGGCAAAAAATATTCTGAAATTGGGTCCATACGCTGCACCAGTTTGCTAATGTGTGTTTATAGCACACAAAAAGAGAAAAGAACTTTTGTCTTAAAGATGACTGTCGGAAAAATGAGCTGAAAGTAGGACTAGTGACTAGGGAGTACTACTGCCCAGGGCTTGTAGATGCAGGATTTGAGTACTACACTGGGGTTTGAGTAAGGCCATGGCAGTAGTTTAACCTTTGTACATATCGTCTCCTAGCTCTCCCTCTAGGGGTTTTAAAAAAGGTTATTATACTTTGTATTTTGGAGGTCAATGATGAATCCAGAGATATTGTTTTCAATAAAATAGCAGAGATGGAAACCAGATTGTGGGAAGAAGTCAGTGGATGTTGAGGATGTGAAGGCAGGAAGTATAAATAACCCTTCCCACAAGTTTAGTAATGAAGGGGAAAAAAAGAGGAATTGTTTTTAATTTCAACATTTTGTTCGTGTAGATGCAGTCTAAATGTTCATCATATTTTATTGTTCATATAGCATGACTATTCACTCATTTCTTCAATACTTGCAACATCTGTGATTTCATCAGCATATGAGTAATCTCTCCTCCAAAGCAGACTACAACAACTTTATGATTTAATAAATTAATTTCAAGACAAACATTTTTTCTCCCTCCTGTCAACCTGCTGACAAACCTCTCTAAGCTTAGTTAGGCTGACCCTTTGATGGTAGAAATTGTTTATCACCAGGTTCATCCTTGAAGCCTATCTATTTTGGAAAAGCTTGCTATTTTGTGTTTGCTTTACTGGGATAGTTAGTGAGAACTGATGGCCAAATGAGACAATTATATTGCTGAATACTACCATGCTATTTGGTGGAAGGATCCAGCAGCCTCTTGGACTGGGGCTGTGTGTAAGGTCCTGAAAGAAGTTTTAACTTCTTGTCCTCAAGTGGACCACTAGTGATGGATACCTCAAAGTCCTGTCAACAGGAGATGAAATTGCAGGGGATAGCTAGGCTCGGTCTCTGCTGTCTTCCCTTGCCTTCTTGACCTCTGTAGGTTTGCAATCTTCTTACCCCAGACCTTGGCCTGTCTACTTTCTTCTTCCCTTGGTTTCCCTCACTGAATCTATTCTTGGGGATTATACAATGAATGTAGCAATTAAGGTTAAGTGACTTGCCCAAGGTCACAAAACTAGAAAGTGTCTTGAGGTCAGATTTGAATCCAGGACCTCCTGTCTCCAGATCTGGCTCTCTATTCACAGAGCCACCTAGCTGTTCCCAATGTGTTTCTTTTACCAGACTATCAGACAGTACATTATTTCAGAACAAGAGACTTAAACAGCAAAGCAAGATCAATGGCCAGAATCACCCCCCATATATACACAATACATGCAGTAGGAGCACTAGTGGGTAATGGGGCACAGGCAATAATCATGACAGGTGGAACACATATGAAGGAGATATAAAGAAGATCCATGGCCAGGGAATGTGAATGGAAAGGCATATAAACAAGGAATGTGCATGGCCAGAAACATCTTTTGGATGCAACTCACACCACTTCAGCTACAGAGTTGCCCATATTGTGATGCTATTATGCTGTTGGTCTTTAGCCGTATAATATGGCTTCTTCACTGAGCTATTGCCATAACTAAAATGATCTTGATTCTGAAAGTTCACAGACTCAGGTATTTCAGCTCTTTTAAGAGGCAGACTCCAAAGCAAAACATTGTTGAACAATCCAATGTAATGGACTTTGCTACTAGTAGCAATGCAACAAGCCAAGACACTCCTGAAGGACTTATGGGAGAGAATACTAACAGCATTGAGAGAAAGAACTATGGGAATAGAAAAGCAAAAAGAAAAACATATGACATCACTTGTCACATGTATATATGAGTATGTGATTTGGGGTTTAGGCTTTAAAAGATTGTTCTATAGCAAAAATGAATAATATGAAAATTTGTACATTTGTACAACCCAATGGAATTGCTTGTTGGCTCTGGGAGTGGGGAGGGCAGAGGGAAGAGAAAGAAAATGAATCATGTAAATATGGAAAAATATTTTTAAATTAAAATAAATTTAAAAAGAGACAGACTCCAGTAAGCTACATGCATCCATCCTGATACTCAGAAAATCCTTAGTTTTCATTCAATCCATTGATTGATCCATTCAATCATATGAACTCTCCCCCCCCCCAAGTCTGACAGTCTAAGTTTTAATTTAACTTTGAGAAAATTCCTTCCAAATTCTTTCTATTCCTCTGATGCCAATCATTGCCCATCAAATCAAAGATGTTGAATGTAGAAGCCTGAAAAGAACTGGTGACTTTTGTCCTCACTAGGGAACCTTCTTCCCCAGCCTTCAGTGTATTAAATAATAATGTATGTAAAATAATTGGTAAACTGTAAAGCACAACTAAATATCTATTACAGTGAAGTCAAAACTCAAAGAATATGAGCATCTATTCTGAACTTTTAAAAATTAGAAATTCTTGTATCCTGAGATTCCTTATTATAACATTTATCTGTGAACTTAAATAGCCAATTTGTGCTAGTCTCCAATAGTTACTGTGGCATACAAGTGGAGAATAAGAGAAAATAGAGAAAGGAGAGGGCCTAGAAACTCAATTTTTGACAGAAGGATTCCTCCCATTGATCTTTTTACCCTTGGCTAGGTGGCAATGCAAAGTGAACCAATATTTCAGCAATGGCTAGTATAGGGAACTCAACTATAGTGGAATAAACCTCTGGAACATCCCCATCTGCTGTCCTAGTTCTTCCCCAAGTAGATGAACTTTCCCTGTCCTATATTATTTCCTTTCAGGTTTGATGTTAATCTGTGACCATTAGAAGCAACAATGCCATCCATTTACAACTGGGCTGTATGTATGTGGGAACTCACAAAAGAATGTATTCCCAAATTTGTATTTGGAAAAGGTACAGAATTTTAAAAGACCCAAATTTACTGCCAGATAAGGTGGATGAAAAGAAGAGGATCTGATTGATAAAGTCCAACAACCTGGATCTTGCAGTTTTCATATTATATTCTCTTCAGTCTTGTCCTTCAAATATAGGTTTCAGTAGCTTTGGTATAGAGTCTTAGAACAATAATTCCTTGTTTCTCAGTACATTCTTCTGTTGAGAGCTCCTAGCAGAGTCTGGTACACAGGGATTGGGGAAGAGACTGGAGATTTGTTGCTATCAAAAGGACTACTAAGAATGCCTTTCTTTTACCTGTATATATTTAAGTGTGTAAAACAAGAAATACTTTATATGCATCTTTTGTTTTCCTTCCCCTAGAAGAATATTTAGTAGGTAGAAAGGGAAGGAGACAGGGTTGAGTAATCTCAAAAAAAGTTACACATACACACATGTGCATGCATGTGTGTGTGTGTGTGTGTGTAGGGAGAGAAAGAGAGAGAGAGAGAAAGAGAGAGAAAGAGAGAGAGAGAGAGAGAGAGAGAGAGAGAGAGAGAGAGAGAAAGAAAGAGAGTGTGTGTGTAACACACTTGGTTTTGAATCAGGTCCTTGTGAAACAAATAGCAAATCCTTTTACTGAAATACACTGTCCTCCCTCACCCACTAGGAGTTTATCTATTGCTAGCAAGAAGCCATTGAACCTCTTTCTGGATCTCTTTCCTCATTTGCAAAATAAGGTGACTGGGCAAGATGTCCTCTAAGGTTCCTGCTAGTTCCCACCCCCATCCCTACATTAAGGAAACTTTAAAAACAAATCAAAAGAAGAAAAAATTCAAAACATAGCTACATAGTCTAGCAAAACATATTCCCATATTAGCTATGCCTGAAAAATGTCTTTCTGCATTTTAAGTTTATCACTTCTCTGGCAAGAAGTAAATAGATGATTTCATCTTTATTCTTTTGGACTTGTAGTTTGTCATTGATAATTCCAAAGTCTGAAGTTTTTCTCTATAATTTTTTATCATTGCTATATTATTACATCATATATGTTATAGAGGTCTTCCCAGTTTCCTCAAAAACTATCCATTTCATCATTTCCTATAGCATAATAATATTCAGTTACATTTATATACCACATTTTTTAGCTATCTATCAAAAGGAGGATAATCCCTTAGTTTCCAATTTTCAGCTATCATGAAAAAATCAATTATAATTTTTCTTCTACATGTAGACTTTTTTCTCTTCAGTTTTATTTGTTTGTTTGTTTGTTTGTTTTTGCAGTGGGTGGGAAGTGGGTGGTTATAGGCCTTTTAACAGTACTAGTAGTATAGCATGCCAAAGGTTATGTACATTTTAGTAACTTTGGGTTCATGATTCCAAGTTGTTTTCCAAATCTGTTAAACCGATTCAGAAGTCTACTAACAGTCAACTAGTGTTAAAAAAGAAAATCTAGAACCTTACAAGAAAAGTTACTAACTTTTTAACAAAAGATAAATGATCGATGGATACAGTTTTCAAAGAAAAAAATCCCAGATAACAACCATATTAAAAATGTTTTAAATCACTAATAATTAGAAAAATGCAAGTTAAAGCAATTTTGAGGTTTTTCCTCATACCTTCCAGACTAGCAAGGATGACATTTTGCTAATTGTATTTCAACATAACTGGGCTCCTCTACGATCCCATTTAAAATATATAGGGTTACAAGATATAAAATGAATAAATTTGATTACATTAAATTTAAAAGTTTTTGTACAAACAAAATTAATGCAACCAAAATTAGAAGGAAAGCAACAAACCAGGGAAAAAATTTTATAACAAATTTCTCTGTCAAAGGTATAATTTATCAAATATGTTCTCAAAACAAAGAACTAAGTCAAATTTATAAGAAATCAAATCACTCCCCAACTGACAAATGGTTGAGGGATATGAATAAGCAATTTTCAGGGGAAGAAATAAAAACTATCAATAATCATATGAAAAAGTACTCTAAATAACTCCTTATTAGAGAAATGCAGATCAAAACAACTCTGAGGTACTGCCTTATACCTAGCAGAGTAGCCAATATGAAAGTAAAGGAAAATAATAAATGTGGAGGGCATGTAGCAAAGTTGGGACACTAATGCATCCCTGGTAGAGTTGTGAATTGATCCAGCCATTCTGGAGGACAATTTGGAATTATGTTCAAAGGGTTTTAAAAGAATGCATGCCCTTTGATCCAGCAATACCACTAACTAGATTTGCATTCCAGAGATAAGAAAACATGGTAAAGGATCTGTTTGTACAAAAATATTTGTAGTTGAGCTTTTTGTGGTGGTAAAAAATTGGAAACTGAGGAGATGTCTCTCAGTTGGGGAATGGCTGAACAAATTGTGATATATGATGGTGATGGAATACTATTGTGCTATAAGGAATGATAAACTGATGGATTTCTATAAGAACTGGAAAGACCTACATGAACTGGTGTAGAGTGCAATAAGTAGAACCAGGAGAACATTATACACAGTAACTGTAACACTATAGAACAATCAAATATGATAGACTTTGCTACTAACAGCAATACAATGATTCAGGACAATTCTGATGGACTTATGAGAAAGAATGCTATCCACATCTAGAGAAAGAACTTTGGGAATAGAATTCTAGAAGAAAATATATGATTTATCACTTGTTTATATGGAAATAGGTATTGAGTGATACACACATACACACAATACACACATACACATATGCCAGTGGAATTGTTTGTTAACTCTGGGAGGGATAGAACAAGAATCATGTAACTATGGAAAAATATTTAAAAAATAAAATAAAATATATAGGGTTTTATATGTCTAAGAATTATTCTGACAAAGGAGATCAATTATGTTAAAATAAAATTAGCAAAAAATTTTTTTCATGTATTTCAGGTTAAGAACAAATCTAATAGAGATATCTCTAGGTAAAGAAGTTAGTAACTTTTTTTGATAAAGTTCTAAGTTTTCTTTTTTAAAAGTAAATTTCCTTTGCTATTTTTTTATATCGCTTACATTTCCCATTGAATCCCTTCTTTACCCTCTCCCAAGGAGTCCTCCCTTATTAAAAAAAGGGTGGGGGATGGTAAAAAGGTTCAGAAAAAGTATCTGATACATCTAAAAAATATGACCTTACAAACATTGTTCCAACCCTGTGGCCCTCCCAGGCTCTGTAGAGTCTCATATATTTTCTGGAGAGCCAAAATTAGTCATTGTAATTTCACAATATTCAGTTTTGTTTAGTTTAGTTTCTTTCCATTTATGCTAGTTGTTTTATCTATTGTTTTCCTGGTTCTTCTACTTTCCTATGAAACAGTTTAGATGTCTTTCCAATATTTTCAGTTCTTTATCAGTTCTTATGTCATAGTAGTGTTCTTTAACATTAATCTATCACAACTTTGTTGGCTTTTCTCTGGCTGATGGGCATTTGCTTTGCTTCCAAATTTTTTTGCTACCCCCCAAAAGTGATGCTATATATTTTGGGGTATATGGGCATTTCTTTTATCACTGATCCTATTGAGAAATATGACTAGTGGTAGAATCTTTGGATAAAAGTAGGGGAAGGAAGAGAAAAGATAGAAATGGTATTTATTAATCACCTATTCTCTGCTAGGTGCTTTACAAATAATATGGCATTATGATCCCTATTTTACAGTTGAGAACACTGAGGCAGACAGTGGTTAGGTGACTTGGGCAGGGTTTACGCAGTTAGTATCCGAATCAAGATTTAAACTCGTCTTTCTGATTCCAGGCTCAGTGCTCTCTCTACCCTGCTATCCTTGGAGGTGATATGAGAGGTTTTTTATTTGGGCTGGGAGTGGATATCAGGAAAGACTTCCTAATAAAGAGAGATATCCCTAAGAGAAATGGGTTGCTTTGGGAAGTAGTGGATTTGTAAAAATGCCTTAAAAAAAAAAAGATATGAGACAAGATGGTCCTCCCTCTGAGGTTCCTTGGACCTGAGATTCTGTGATTTTCACCCCGAAGTCCCTTCGGTACCTCAAACATATCCCAAGCTGGATTCAATATTGTTCCACTTAAATATGCCATACTTGCTGACTCCATTGTTTCCATCTCCTGGGTTTGTCACCTTGAGAGAATGGCTTTAATCCTTTCCTCAACTTCATTCTGATTAATTACCATAAGGAGGTAGAATTGACACTTTTAAAATAGAGCTCACGTTAAAGGGAACTTACTGGTTTACAAAGCAATACACTCCACTTTGGAATAGCTCTAATTACCTGGGAAGTCTTTCTTTAATATCTACACCCCGCTTAAGAAAAATAACAACGGAAATCGCGGTATTTCCGGGATATCCGGGCAAAGGATTCCCTCGGGTCCAAGCACAGGCTCTCCCCTCGCCGAACCTCCTCCAGCGAATGCTATCCCGGTTGCCGTCAGCAGGGGACGCCCGCCATCCCTCCCCTTCCAACACCACCCCTTCCCAACATCAGGTGCGGAAATGGGTGCTCGATCCCGTTAGCTATTTCCGGTTGTGGCGAGATCTTGGGAAGGAAGTGGCGTGCTGTGACCTGAGATCACGCTACCTGGTCTTCCGGGTGTCTAGTGTAGTTTGTAATCGCACGTGTATCTTTCGCGTCCTGGGTTCCTTCTCCGCGGGACCGACTGTAGAACGGGAGACGTCCGAGGATGAAGGCGGTAAGTGTGAGAGTCCTAGCTCGGGCCCTGGGGCTCCAGACCGGGAATAGTCGGATGTTATGAGCGGTCCGGAGCTGACCGAGGGGGCAGTGCCCGGCTGTGCCGGGGTCTGTCTGACCGAACCTACCTCGGGATGCTGGGCTAAAAGCCCTGGGACCGGGTCTCAGGCAGGATCTGGATGTTTGTAAGATATGCGTTCTCCTGCTTCCCAGACGTGTCTCTCCAAGGCTTGTGAGTCAGTTAGTTTATTAAGAGCCTACTAAGTGCCAGACATTGCTAAGGGGAATCTAGGGAAGCCGGGTAAGAGTTGCAAATATTATTTGAATGTACACAACCTTGGGAGAAAGAGATGCTGTCACTTCACAGGTGAGGGAACTGAGGCAAGTTGAAGTTGAGTAATTTGCCCACGATCACATAGCTATTATCTCAGGCAGGATTTAAACTTAAGTCTTCCTGACTTCGGGCCCAGCACTCTATTCACGGAATCGCTTAGCTCCTTCTAGGCAAAAGGAGAACGGGCAAGGTGACGTGGTCGGACTTGAACTTTAAAGAAAATTGAGTTTTTCAGCCGAGTGGAGGATTGTTGAGTGTATGGAGAGACTTGAGAGGGAGACAGCTAACTCTTTATTGTAGTAGTCCAGTTCTGAGGTAATGTGTAAATTGGAAAGTGAATTTAAGTGTTAATTGGTAGAGAAGTGATGACTAATTCGTTCCTAAATATTAAAACATGGGAGAGTTAAATAGTATTTTGCCCTGTGTATCAGGACAAAAGAAAAAGGTAAAAAGGGGGAAAGTAAGGCCATAGATATTGAGTGGTCTCTAAATGTATTGGGTGCCATTTAGTTGTACTGTATTCTTTTTGTTGAATTGTATTTACATAATGCTTTAAGGTTTGCAAAAATTCTTCATATCTATTCCCTTATTTGATCCTCACGACAACTCTGTGAGGAGCTACTGTTGTATCCATTTTTCAAATGAAGAAACTCAGACTCATTGAAGTTAGATGATTTACTTAGGGTCACAACTAGTAAGTTTCTGAAGATGACTCCCCCCTTCACTTCCCCTCCCCAGTATAGAATTCTGTCCACTCATACTGCTTTCTTCAACCTCTTATGTGAAAGCTGCAGAAGTGGGATGTTTAAAATAGAACAACTCTAATGAAAACTATCATTTAATGTAAAAAAAAAAAAACTCAAAAAACTCTATCCTTAAAAAATGAAATTTTCTCTAAATTAATTTTGGCATGTATTAATTATTTCTGTTATTTTCTAGCGAAAAAGCAAAAAGCGAGCCCCAAGCTTTCGGAAACTTCTGAAAACTAGTAAAGTCAAACTTGACAACAAGTTGAAAAATAAACAATATAAACAGCAGAGTACTGCCAAGAAATATCGAAAAGAACAGAGGAAACTTAGACAAGCTGTTAAAGATGTTGTATCTAAGAAGCCTGTTCCATTGGAGGATGGAAAGCAAATACATAGAGGTAAGTGTGATAATATTAAAATTGTGTGTTAATTTATTCTAAAATGTTCTGAATGGGTTGGTGGTATGAACAATTCTTATAGTAGGTAGTACAGTATATGTATGCATATATATGCATATGTGTTATATCTACAACAGAATTTTTCTTCATGGTGTTCTCAAGCTACTGAATTTACTCACTTCAATTTGTTTTGTTGTGTATGCCAGTTTTCCAGACTGATGATAAGGATGTGATTAATGTTCTTTTCCAAGGATTGGAAAAAATTTCAAAGCAAGGGAGATAGAGTTAGCAGGTACTCAACATAGTGGATACAGGTAGAAGTCTGGGGTTAAAAACATTTTTAAGAATGATCAGAATGAGATGTCCTACTTAAATTTTTTGTATTCTGCCACTCTATCCCCCTCCTAGGTATTCTAAGTGTTTATAGACAAAAATGCACAATCCTTATGTAAGTTTTGACTAATTATATATAGTAGTTACACACAAAAAATGTGTAACTTCTCAGACTTACACAGGGTCATGGTGACAGGTTAATTGAACCTGTCACCATATATTGAAGGAAAGGTTAATTATATTTATTGTTATACATAATATATCTTATATATAATTATTGTTAATTATAAATTAAAACTAATTTATACTTCAGAAGCTTTTTCTGAGTATATTGTCTCCAGATCTTTATCTCTGATAATCTGATAAGGACTGCTTAGTTGATAAGGAAATAATGGGACACAGGAGATGATTTTTTTAGCTCATGCTTCCAGCTCTGTCTCCAGGAGCATGGAGTTTATTATATATATTTCAAGATTCATTTCACACAAAAGAACCCCCCCAAAACTTTGCAGATGCACAGAAGTTACAAATTATGTCATATCAAAACACAAAAGGTCTCATTGGCTTCAGAATAGAACAAGGCCATGGCTGAATTTTGACTGGGTTCTTATCAGAAAGCCAAGTCAGGGAATATTATCTCAGGGTTGAATTGCCCCTGCTAAGGTTTTGGCCTTGGCTGAACCAGGCAGCTGCATTCCTGGCCAAAGTGGGAGAGTGTTAACCTCTTAAATTCAGGTTTGCTAGGAACTTAAAGCTTTTCAATAAGGCCACAATACTTTTCAATAAGAAATCACAAGGATCACAAAAGGGGTCAAAAGAAGAGTCTCATATTTTTATCTATTCTCTTATTGGCTTCCCACAATTATGTTCTTTAGTAATTCAGTGGGTCTGTATATCATCAATCTTATATTTCCTTCATAGATGTAGATTGTAACTCATCCATATTTTCTCATTCATTTTATGCTATTCTTGTCCATCTCTTACTGCAAACCCTCCACAGGACTCTGCTCAGTCTGATGGGGCTTCTTTTAAGTTTCTTCACATTGTATGGGTGCTAGTGGAGCACACAGTTATCTTTTATTCTTGTATGACAGACCCACTTTCTTTTTTGATCATTTTTTTTCTTTCTCACATATGTTTTTGTGCCACCATTGTGCAATTTTTCTTTTTCTTTCTTTCTTTTTTTTTTTTTTTTTAAAGGACAGAAAAGTGATAAGGGCTAAGCAATGGAGTTTAAGTGACTTGCCCAGGGTCACACAGCTAGAAAGTGTCTGAGGTCAGATTTGAATCCAGGACCTCCTATCTCTAGGCCTGACTCTTTATCCTTTGAGCCACCCAGCTACCCCTCACTGTGCAATTTTTCATTGGTAATATGTTGCGGTTAGCTCATGATCACAATTTGCCTCTTTATTGCCCTTTGGATGACCTACAACTTTAATTCTCTGAAGATTGTGGTGTTTCATGATTACCAGACATATATTTTTAGTGGAAGAATATTGACAAAGCAATGACTTAGATTGCAGTACTGGCGAACCTTTTAGAGATGGAGTGCTCAAGCCGCACCTTCAGGCCACCTGTGAGCCCCTGCATTACCCCAGAGAGCAGAGAGAGGAAGTGCTTGCATTGGTCTATTGGACAGAAGGATGGGGCATGCAAAAAAATGACCTTAGGCGGGGTGGAAATGAGTAATGGAGCAACACCCTCTGGCATGCCAGGGCACCTGTGCCATGTCTTCACCAGCATGACTTTAGCAACTTAGGGACATTAAAAGCACCCTGCAGTTTGCTAAAGGTAGTTCAACCTATGCTTTTCCTCCTATTTATTTCTGGGATAAGCTTTTGTATTGATAAACCAACTCTACAAACAGGTGCACACAATAATCTGGATTATAGTTTGGCTGAGGTTATTTTGCATATCATTTAAGAGGATTTGCAGTATTCTAAAGGTTTTAGCAGTTATCCCAAAGTAATTGAAAATATTAACATCTGAAGATGTTGCTCTTGATGTAGAGTCTTATTTGGACTGTATTTTGTACTTATTCCATGACAGTATCAAAGATCTCTGAGCATGTATCTGTCTGTTTGTGCCTCTTTGATTTTAGCAATCAATAGTTGTCAAAGTAGTCCTTGTGTCTTAAAAGCATTCTCACCTGATTTTTAACATTCAGGGAGTTTCATTTTGTTCATTTTATTCTAGGAGAGCCTTTAAGGTGGCATTTTTGCTTTACAGAATCAAATAAAGTGGGACATTGTATTCTTTGCACCTTTTAGTCAATTGTGTATATTTGAAGATGTTTGCTGTGAAACCTATCTATTCCTCATACTTTCAAAGGATGTCTTGAACACGTATCTTATAATACTCAAGGTAGTTGTAGATATGGAAAAGTCAACAATAGTTCTGGATACTTTAAAAAAAATTTTTTTTTTACATTTTTAAACCCTTAACTTCTGTGTATTGACTCCTAGGAGGAAGAGTGGTAAGGGTGGGCAATGGGGGTCAAGTGACTTGCCCAGGGTCACATAGCTGGGAAGTGTCTGAGGCTGGATTTGAACCTAAGACCTCCCGTCTCTAGGCCTGACTCTCTATCCACTGAGCTACCCAGCTGCCCCAGTTATGGATACTTTTTGATCACTGTTTTTGGTGGAAAGAAGGTCCATGATTTTTCTAAGCATTTGTTTTCTTTCAAATCCTCTGAGAATCAATCTCCCAGAATCTTTAGAATGCATTGCTTTCTGTATATTTGGAATCCTTTGCTTCCTATTTCTTTTATTTAATTGAATTTCTGCTTCCTTGAATATCATATTGGGGGTGTCATTGTAGAGGTAGAGTCATTGTCTCTGACTCCACTATTCTTTCTTGATGTTGAACAGGTCTGGTTCTAAAAGGTCTTGTTCCTGTATCATGAATCAAGGCTTTGGGATATTGATACAATTATGCTGGGTTTATTGTTACTTATGGAGAGAAAAAGTTGCGTTAGTGCTTTTGATGGTCTTTTTCATTGTTTATCTAACTTCTTACTTTGACTCTTAAATGTCCTTGACCATCAGTGGTTATTAAGTGTCTGCTCTGTGCTTGGCACTGGGGTGAGGGAAGGAACTCCCAGGCTAATGTTTAAAGGCTAAACTCCTCATTGGATTTCTTGCCAGACTTCTAAAAAGTTTTTCTTTCCTTGTCACTTTTTTATACTCTAATGCTCATTATTTCCTGCCATCATACTGTGTAGAATTTTACAAATGGTGTTGTCATCCAACTTTAAGATTCTTGATGAGATAGAATTAAATGAGGAAAGTAGGAAAATTTAAATTTTGGCCTAATATTTAAAGATTTTCCCTTTCATAGGACAGACTGGATTTAGTCACAAAATTTGTGTTCTAGTTACAATAGCAATGAGCTTTATTTCCATAATTCATTTCTGTTTCTGATACCTTTGAGATAGCTCAAAGAACAGAGGAGGAAGAAGAAGACCTTCCTTTGGATATGATGGATGAAGATGATTTGCAGTTACTGAAAGATTTAGGTCAAATGCCATCATTCTTAACTAGAGATCTTTCTTCTAGGTAAGTATTTTTTTAAAATATTCAGAGCATTTTAATTAAAGAAAGATTTTGAGGTTATTTATGACCCTAAGATGACAAGATATTTAGAAATATATATAGTAATTGTGAAAATAGTACCATCTAAATTTAACTGATGAACAGTAAAAACCAAAATTGTTTAGTGTACAATGAAGTAAATCTGAATGAATGGTTGAGAAGAATGAACAGGATAGAATGCTATTCATATGGCAGGTGAAGGAAATGGTAAGCTAGAACAGCCAGAAGCAGAACAAGTAGAGGCGTAGAAAAGAGCTAGAAATAAATACCCATAGAATTTGCAGTGGTGCATAGCACAATAATTTAAGACTGAATATTTAATCAGTGATTGACTAGAATCTAAAATTGAAAAACAGGAAAAGTCAAGGGTAGACTTTGTACTTAAGAAATATTTATGTAATTAATATTAATGTTATCTTATTTTCCCATAACCTAAAGAAAAGGTTTTCAATTTTCTTTTAATGTAATTTTTGCTAAAATATGCAGTGAGCCTGTTCATGTCAAGAAACGGAAGCAGGAGAGCATAATAGACAAATACGAAAAAGTACCAAGACGACTGCAGACTGAGCCAGAAAAAGAAGTAATTCACTTGCTTCCTATCAAAGATAAGTGTGGTATTATTCCACAGACCAGGGAGAAGCCAGGTAAGCTAATTATTGAACAATAATATTTAATTTGCTATTAATAATATTGAGTTATTAACAGTTTTTTTTAACATGCAGTTGTCGATACTAATGAAGAGGAAGAGCAAGAAGAAATGGATGTTGAGGAAGGTAATTGAATGACTTTATATTTTGTTGATTTAAAAATAAATTTCTGGTTCCAGCTGGAAGTATCACAATGAGTTTTTAATTTTTTAATTATTTTTATTATCATGCAAAACACACCTCCATATTGGCCTTTGCTGTAAGAGCACACTCATACAAAACTAAAACCTCAAAATAAAACCATAAATACACTGATGTGAAATGTAGTATTCTTTGATCCACATCCATCTCACTCCAACAGTTCTTTCTATGGAGGTGGATGGCATTCTCTGTCATAAGTCTTTCTTGGTTACAAGCAATAGAGTTATAAGGGCTATTTAAGTTAAGTGACTTTCCCAAGGTCACATAGCTAAGAAACTTCTTAGCTGTTCTAAAATCCCAACATAAAATTAGCCCCATCAGAACAAAATACAATTAAATTTCAAATACTCTTTATTGAAGCCTCTTTCATTTAAAGTAGGTATTATAATGATTTGAAAATATGCTCTGATATGGTTGACACCAATTCTTTTAAACAAGTGACATTTCTAGTATAGTTGCCATTTGAAATGTGCAAATTTAATAGTAGTTTATATTGTTGATGTGAGCCAGTTCCAGCACAGCATTAGTAGTACTTGCCCAATAAATGCTGGTTAATTGAACTCAGACTTATTTTATTTTGTAAAAATTGGGCTCTAACCATTGAGGAGTTCATGAATGTTTATTTTGGAACTAGTTGAAATATACTTTTGTTTAAAGGACTAAACCTTAAAATGATTAGTGTGCTGGTAGAGTGATTAAAAATTTTAAGAGAACAAATTAATTTGTTTTCAAATGTCCTAAAAGTTCTTTGGAAGCAGGCTTTCACATATGAATAAATAGCATAATTACAAATCATGCTTACCTCTACATTTTCTTGAGAGAAAGTTTTATTAAAGTTTTATTAAACATTTATTAAATGTCTTAGGTTCACTTATGGTACCATGTGTACTTGTAAGTATTAACAGTGCACTTCTTTAATATTATTTTGTAATTCTTTTTTGCCGGTTTTCTCTCTAATGAGTATTATTTTGTTTCAGTGATTACTGAGGATCCCATGCCAAAGTTGACCACAGAAGAACGTTTAATTGAGAGGCGGAGGAAACTACAGGAGAAAAAAATACATATTGCAGCCTTGGCATCTGCCATTTTATCTGATCCAGAGTCTAATGTAAATAGCATTAAATACTTAAGAGACTATTTCTAGAGAACTGCTGCAAACTCTGAATGTTTTCAGTCTATGTGATCCTGTAGATGAAATACAAAATCATATTAACTTGACCTGAATAGGAATTGGTATCTTTTGGGTATATAGTAAAGGATTAGTTATTATTTGAAAGCTGATTTTTTGGTTTGGTTCTTTGGGTATCCTAGATAGTTAATGGACACATGATTTTATAATATTGTGCAGGCTGAGGCAAGGTTGAACAATACAAGGTATTTAAGATAACCCAACATATAATTCCCCCCAAACTTCCAAAGTAACTAAATTAATACAAATATCATATACTATAATTTTTTTGGTCTAAAAAGCATTTTTCTTCATAATAAGTCTGTGAAGTAGGTCTTGTAATTATCGTTGCTGTTTTACCATTATGAGAATTACCCATAATTGGCACAGGTAAAAAGTGTGGCACCACCACTGTAGTCTTCCAGTTTCTAGGACAGTATTTTACCAAGGCTTGTGTTTTTTATAATGTAGATTTGTTTTCTTTTTCAGAAATAGTCATTACAGTATTCATTTTAATACTAACCTATAGAATCCTTTACACTTAAAATATGATTCAATTTACAAAAAGTAATATAAGAAGAAACTTTCAGGAAGACATCTGTTGACAAAATAATGCTTTCTTGTATTCTTTGACATTTTAGGATTTCAGATTTCCATTGTAAGTGTAATTCTTTTAAAATATGTATAGGCATCCCTTCCACATTGTGGAGGTTAGGGGCATGCCACCTTGCCATGATCTGGAATATTCGATTAAAACTTTTTAGCCCTCCTTTTATACCGGAGAAGACATCTGGTTTTTCTTTTATGCATTTTTATGGTACTTTATTGTAAAATTTGTGTTAAGTATTTAGTCACAGACTATTTTATGCATTTTTACAACTTTTTCTGTGTGGTTGCTGACCTTTATGTGTCATCTGTAGCTTCCACAAACCTTCCCCAAAATTCTTGTTTAATTTCATATGCTCACCCATGATAATAGCTAAACTGAAATGGAGATAGTTAAGATATGGGAGGGATACCTGAAGTTGGTTTAGCATTGTGATGTATTTCCATTTTAGTGCTTGATTTTGGGCTTTTTCAGCCTAATGCTTGCTGCTCTTACTTTGTTGTGATCTGTTTTTTAATTCCACATGCTATTTCTTTAACAGATTAAAAAGTTGAAAGAATTGCGTGCCATGCTTATGGAACAGGATCCTAATGTAGCTGTCATTATACGGAAATTGGTGATGATTTCTCTGATGGAGTTATTTAAAGACATTACTCCTTCCTACAAAATTCGACCGCTAACAGAAACAGAAAAGGCATCTAAGGTATTGTTACAAGTTGTCCAAACTAGACTCATATATAGCTTATAAAGAATCCTGTGGCAAGTAAAATAGCAATAATGGCTGAGACTCAGTTTCCTCCAGGGCAACATAATAGTTTATTCAGTGACTTGTAAACTTACTACAGTGGATCCCACTGGCCAACTTAGTTAAAAAGCCAGTGACTCTGAAGGAACAGGAAAGCCCCCCCTTATTGGGATTCAGTATTCTAGGCAGTTAAGAATGTCATAATTGGCTATATCTAGGAAAGGTGAGTTGGTCTTCAGGTGTGGGTGATCAGATCCCTTTCTGGCAACTAAAGAGTGTTAATTGCTTTAGGGGGCCTAACTTCCTCTAGCAGTCTTGGCAAGAAAAACAAAAGACAGTGTCATTCAAGAGGAAGAGCTCTGAATGGAGGTCAAGAAACAGTTTGACTTTAAGCTCTGCCAATCTGGGTGTCTTGGGCATATAGAAAAGGATTAGTGACTACAGAATAGATTGGAAAGAAGGAAGGTACAGCCCAATTTGATTTCCCTATAGATACCAGATCACTCCTAATTTTAACCAAGAAGAGGAGCACTGGAAATTTGTCTCTTATTATCCCCCAAGATGGAGCAAGAGCCCCAGGGGGCTAAGAGTGATCATGCTACTATAAGAAGGGAAGCAGGAAATGGGTTGCAAGAAGGTAAGGGAAGGAGTTATGAAAAAGCCGGTCTCATACCAGGAATAGATGATGCCTGATTCTGGAACACAGTAGATAAAGAAGGAGCACCAATGGTCAGGAGAGGCTCTTAGACTTCTGTCCCTTGGATGGTTGGGAGCTGGAACTTCCTCTCTAGCTCTGAAAGCTGAAGAGGTTTGGTTTCCTATCCCCTGAAGCCAAAGATAACAAATCTGGTGTTCCTGTCTGGAGAAACCCTTCAATACTTGAGATTCAACAGTTTTTCCTACATATTGAAAGTGTTCCTAATTGCTCTGAAGACCTGTGATCCGGTTTAACCTGTGTTGGTGAGGGCCATAAGCCAACTGACTTTTGTAAAACTCCTTCCCTTACCTTTTTGCAACCCATTTCCTGCTTCCCTTTTTATACTATTCACTCATTCCTTTAGAGACTGTATTGTGAGCTAAACTAAAAAATTGGCTGGATTGCAGAGTAATATTAATTATAAGTGATTCAGCATAACATTATTTTTCCTCATATCTTTCAGGATTTGCTTAAGAAAATGACCACAAAGGGGGCAGCTGGGTAGCTCAGTGGAGTGAGAGTCAGGCCTAGAGACAGGAGGTCCTAGGTTCAAACCCGGCCTCAGCCACTTCCCAGCTGTGTGACCCTGGGCAAGTCACTTGACCCCCATTGCCCACCCTTACCAATCTTCCACCTATGAGACAATACACCGAAGTACAAGGGTTAAAAAAAAAAAATTAAAAAAAAAAAAAAGAAAATGACCACAAGCCAGCTATTTAGTCCTTTCACATACAGTGTAGATGTATTATAGCAGAGTGATTCATGAAGTGAAATTCTGAATAGTGACCCTTACTTTTTCTTTTTGGGGAGAAATGGAAATCTAGTTTCTTGGGTTGGTATTTTCTCTAGCACATGTAGCTATTAATACCTTATATTTATAATCATTTATCTATTGGGGAATGATCCTTTCTGCATTTTAGATACCGAACTTTTACAACTCATTTTTCATAAATACTTTTCTCTTACTGTTTTTTCTTTTAATTATACTGCTTTTTTGCTATGCAAAAATATGTTTTAATGTAGTATGATAAAATAAACTTCTCTTGCCCCATTAATTCCTTCCATTTGTTGGACTAAAAAAAATTACCATCCCTCATAATTGTTAAATAATTCTATTTCATTTCATCTTTTCTAGGAGACTTCGTTTTTTGTTTTTTCCTTTGGTTGATTTCTCATCTAGTGGAATTTACTAGAGTATTTGGTATGAATCTAGGTCCATATACCTTTCTTGCCAAATTGCCGGCAATTTTCCCAAAAACATTTTTCCCAAGTTTCTATTTACCATAAACCTATCATTTTACTGTTGGTCATTTTACTATATTAATCCAACCTATCCATGAACATTAAATGCCCCTTAGCTCATTTAGGTTCATTAGTCTGATTCTATGTCTATAATCTTTATGCAAGGCCTCTGTGATTAATTTTCAGTATATTTCTTTTAAGTGAGGTTTTAATATTTTTAATTTTTATTACTAGTAAATAAAAATGAACATGATGTTTCTGGGTTAGTATTGTATCCTGTGACTTCAGTGTTTCCATTACGTTTTTGGTCACGATGTTAGGATTTTTTTTCTACCATATTTATATCATCTAAAAATATTTCATCCATTTTATTTCTTCTTTATTTATTCATTCGCCCACCCACTTATTTATTTATTTATCCATTCATCCGCTCATTTATTTATTTATTCGGTTGTTTGTTTATTTATTTAAATTAAAGCCCTTATCCTTCTTCTTGGAATCAATACTGTGTATTGGCTCCAAGGCAGAAGAGTGGTAAGGGCTAGGCAATGGGGTTAACTGACTTGCCCAGGGCCACACAGCTAGGAAGTGTCTGAAGCCAGATTATATCCATTTTATTTCTAAATTCAGTTCTTTTTAAGTATATTTTTCCTTTCTTGTAGTAACAGCTTGCTCTTAAAAGTAAGAACAAATATAAAAATTATAACTCATATCCAGACTTATAGCCATTTAAGAGAGTGAAGACAAACTGGTGGTTGAAATTGAAGGATGAGTTGGAAAAGGGAATCTCATTTTACCCTTCTTGTAATAGCCCCATCTACTGGAACTTTTGGATGTTTCTGTTGAATCTTAGAGGCCTATAATGCTTCTGTCAGGAAGTAAATGTGGATTTACTTATAATCTTTGGTGTGATTATAAATGAGTTTTTAAGCAAACATATCTTAAAAAAGCATTCATGGTTCTTACAGTTTGTAAATAATGGAATGTTACTGTGTATTTTGGCGCTCTCCGTGTCAACTGTATGAACTCTGTGATGATCTTCATGTATACCAGCTATAAAAGACAAACAGTCTTTATTATAGTGTAGTATAGAAGGAAGGCTGTGGACTGAAAAAACCTGGTTCTATTTCTGGCCCTATCACTTATTAGCTGAATAACACTGCCCATTTTTGGATGATGATAATCCATTTTTCTGTGATGTCATGTAGAAAGTTCCATGTATAAGGGTGCCATATAAATGTAAACTATCAATACTACTTAATTTGGAAAAAAATTTTAAGTGTTTTTGCAAAAACCTCAATTTTGCCGTTTGTGTTTTAGTTGTGATATTTGCAGATTGGAATACTTTGGCTTTGAAAAGTGAATTTTTATGTTCTTGCAGGTCCGAAAAGAAACCCAAAAACTAAGAGAATTTGAAGAAGGCCTAGTAAGCCAATATAAATTTTATTTGGAAAATCTGGAACAAACAATTAAAGGTAAAATGATTTTTTTATGCTATTGTTGGATTTTCTCAGTTATTTTGTTTCAGGAGGAAAAAAGAATTACTTGAACCACAAATGTTTATAATGAATACTTGAGAATTTCATTATGAGTTAGTGACTAGGGTGAATTTTCCTATCAAATTCTTTTTTTTTTTCCTACTTCCTAGAGGAAATCTCTTTAGGAGAGTCTTTGGGCATCGATGGGAAAGGAAGAAGACATGACCTTTGTTCATTGCTTTAATTTAACACACTTGGATTGAACTTAACTCTTGACTGGCAAGCCTTGGTTATTTGGGAATAGCAATTGTGGGCCTTGTTGTCCTGTATTATGAATAGGTTCTTGTGCTGGAGAGTTTTGGAGGAAAAGGACAGGCTATTAGAGGAGCACATAGGACATATAAAATATTATCCCTTATAGAGACAATGTGGAATAGTGGATCTAGTGTCAGGAAGACCTGAGTTAAAAATATGGCCTCAGACACTAGCTGTATGACCTTGGGCAGATCACTTAACTTTTGCCTGCCTCAATTTCCTCATCTTCAAAATATTAATAATAATCACTCTTGCCTTGAATAGTTATTGTGAGAATCAAATGAGATAATTCTGAAGTATCTAGCACAGTGCCTGGCATATAGTAAGTGTAATGCAGAGATGCAATCAAGGCATTTACCCTTGCAAAACCTAATTGTAGAACTTCTGGCAGTTCGCCAGCTTTAGAACTCTGACAAAGGTCAGTTGGTCCCAGAAGCTTGTGAAGAGCGGAGGGGCGAACTGGGCTCTGCCTTCGAGTTGAAACCTTGCCTTGAATCCGTGCTTTTGTCTTTGGATATTTGGAGCTTAGCTAACTTCTCTGGACCTTCCCTGACCTTCCCTATTCCATTCACCTATTACCTTCCTGATTTTCCTGTGGGCTTTGGGAGAAGGGTGGATTTTTGAGTTGTAGCAATTAGGCTTTCAGGATTTAGTTCCCCATAGATAAGTAGGGCTTACCCTTGAAACAACCTATCCCCCTGCTTTATTGTTTTAGTACTCCCTAACCTCAAGGGCAGCCAAACTTCCCTGGCTGAGAGAGAGCAGCTCTCTCTCAGTCCAAGCCCTTCCTGTGACCCTCCCCCTCCTTGAGCTTCTCCCTAGCGGCTGTTAGGGAAACCTTGAACTCCTCTCTCCTTATAATCAACCTTGAAACTTTAATAAATCCCACATTACCAAATCAAACCCTTTTCTAAATCATTGGCTCGACGATAAGCGAGGGTTGAAGGAGGGAAGGAATTATTCTCTTTATTTTCCTGAGGGAAGCTGGGAGTGTCCATTTTGGGAGGAAGTAGTTGTCTCTATACTTCCTCCTGGAAACCTTTTAGTTTCACTAACAGGGAAGAGCCTTGGGACTCCTTCTTTGTGGACTTGAGAAACTGACTAGAAAGCCCTCTAGTCAGATTCAAACCACTTCTGTCTGCCCTAACGTTTGTGTCTGTAGAAATACCATTTTCCCTGGAAGAGTCCAGCCTTCCTCCCCAGTAACCTTTGTCTCTAGTCTGAGTGTCTCCCTGTTGCAGCTGCCTCCCATAATTACCTCATCATCTCCCTTACCGTTCCTTATACTGCCTTGTCCTCTATTTCCCTAACTCAGCCATTCCCTTACATCTCTCCTTACCACCTCAATCCACTATTGCACCCTCCTTTCCCACCAAAGGACCAAAACACCCTATTTACCTTTTCTTTATTACCTTTTTATTACATAACTAATATAGAAATGTTAGCCATTATTGTGACATTTAATTGCTATGTGACTCTGGATAAGTTGCTTGACCTTTTTGTGCCTTAGTTTCCTCATCTCTAAAAGGAGGGGGTTGGATATGATGACCTGCTCAGATTCCTTCTGTCTCTAAATCTATGATCCCTCTTATGTCCTGAGGGACTGGACTTTTTTGTGTTTGCTAACTAGCACTTCCTAAGGTCCTCTTAAAATAGAGCTTGGCACCATACTTTATGAGCACCTGGTTAACGTACTCCTGGATTTTACTGCTAGATGACAGTAGAGTGGTGGCAATTAGCTTTTTAAATTTGAGTGTTATATAAATGGGCATAGATGCACTATGTCTCTTCAGGCCAAATATATTGCTAGAGATAGTTTTTTTTAACCTTTACCTTCCATCTTTATTTTTTTTTTAATTTAAATTTTGAATATTTTCCCCTAGTTACATATTTCATGTTCTTTCCCTCTCCTCCAAACCCCCCTAACCTCCCTTAGCTGACATACAATTACCTTCCATCTTTGAATCAATGTATTGGTTTCAAGGCAGAAGAGGAGCGGTAAGGGCTAGGCAGTGGGGGTTAAGAGACTTGCCCGGGGACACAGATAGGAAGTGTCTGAGGCCAGATTTGAACCTAACACCTTCTGTCTCAGTCTGAGTCAGGCTCTCAATCCACTTAGCCACCCAGTTGCCCCCCTAGAGATAGGTGTTAAGCTTTTTTTTTTTTCCCCAATTTACCAAGTTATTTCACTTTTGTGGTTCTTATTTATAAACACTCGAATCATGCTAGTAATTGGAATTTTGTTAATAGGCTTGCCTCTGTAGAGGTTTTTATGGGTATATGACTCACAAGGGATATCTCTGGCCTTTGGAGTAATGGTGTTAAACTTAAACAGAAATAATTTCTCTGGGCCTTGTATTTATCCACAAATATTTGTTATAGTGCACTTTTATTTATTTTGTTAATCATTTCCCAATTGCATTTTAATCTGATTCAAGCTATTCTCATGAGTTTTGTGGGCAGCTTTTTTGATACCTGCTTTGGAGGATTACATTCTAGCTGATGGAACAGAATATACACACGAAGCAATTTGAAAAGAAAAGTAACATGAATTATAGATAACTATAGTAGAATAGAAACTGTGTTAATGGCAATTTTAGCTGAAAGGGAAGACTACAAGTTTAATTGGAAAAGATTTCTGTGGAAATGAGTGGTAGAAAAGAATTGAAGATGGAAGGCAAAATATGATGTATAGTCATAGAGAGACATGGAAGTGTCTTATCTTACAAGATTTGGGGGCTAGTTGACAGATTGATTTGTCTATAAGGAAAGGTACCTGGAAACGGTAATGATATCAGGGTTAAAGAGGCATTAAGAAGGTACCTTGAAAACTAGTTGATAAATTTCAGTTTAATAAAGATAGGGGCTTCTGTCAGGAAGTAAATGTGGATTTACTTAGGATTCTATATCGCTGTTTTTCTAAATGCCTGAATTATTGTAGCTAATTCTGCTTCCAGCCTTTCTCATTGTGGTTCATCTTAGACAGAACCAATAAATGACTGATAAGTTGTCAAGAATGGGAGAGGTGCAAGGAGGCTAGCAGTACGAGTTTGGTATCCTTCTGTATGAGATTATTAAAAGTTTGTGGGATGGCAGTATTTGTCAGCTTGACAATAACACAGGATGTAGCCATACTCTTGGCTTTATCCAATATTAATTCATCATAGGAGTATAGATTTTGAGCTTGGAGAGACCTTAGAGGTTATCAGTCTAATCCTTTCCTTCTCTTTTTGAGAACCAGAGGAAGAATTGGGCTTGCCCCAGGTCAAACAAGTAAGTGGCAGAGCTAGGATTTGAACCCTGCTGTTATGACTGCAGGTGCTCTGTGTTTATCTTTTCTGCCTCACAGTGATGTGGAGAAGTACGTAGAAGATAGGATGAAGTAGTTTGAGACTAAAGACAAAAGCCAGTAGATTTTAGTTTACTGGCTTGGTATTGTGTGTATAGAATTTGTTCCCCAGGACTTGATTACCCAGCATCCCATTTGCATGCTTACGCTGTGTAATCCTATGGAGGATAAAGTTTTAGTGTGACCCTGCCCCCTCTCTCTTTTCCCTGAACGAGACTGCTGAAGCTGGCTTTCAGCCAGGCAGGAGAATTTACACACATGGTCATACTTCAGTTAGAATATTAGGCTTTGAACTTCTATTTTTTTTTAATTTCTTTTACTTCAAGTGATTATTAGTAAACTTTATAAAAATAATACTTGGAGTTATTAATATTAATTTAAATCTTACCGTTATACATCAGCAATATGATGTTGTTACTAATAGGCTGATCTGAAATGTGAAGACAGAGAAGGAGAACTTGTAGAGTCCCAGGGTGTACTGATAGAGATGAGCATCTCGGCTCAGGAGAATAAAGAAAGAATCAGGGAGATCTGCATAACTGGGAAAAAGGGTAATTTGGGCAAAGCCCAGGAAACACTGATAAAGAAAGCAGTGTTAGAGTGAAGACAAAGCCAGAAAGAAAAAGACCTAACTTCTCCAGTGATATCTTTGTTCATTCAGCCTGTGACTGTGGTAAAAGTTGGTCAAGGATAGAAAGAATCCTTAACCTGAGTTGAGATTCTGAGTGGCCTCAAGGGAGGGCTAGAAATGTTGTAATTAATTTTGTGTCTCATCTAATGTTGAGCATTGTGCTCTGTAAAAAGTAGGTGCTTACTAAGGATCTGTTGGAAAAATAAATAAGGGAGCACCAGGAAGGGACCACAGAAATGTAAGCATTGAATTAGACTGAATGCAGTCTAACTAGCCTCGTTATCTAATATGAGACCGTATACTTGTAAACCACCCTAACGTTTCTGTTTTTTTTTAATTCCCTGAGATTCTCTTATCCTGCTAATGTGGTAGCTGAGCCAACTCTGAGTGTGCTGCATTGCAGCTGATATAATGGGTTACTGTACTGCCAGGGAAGAGAAAGCCAGGAGAGATTGAGAGTGAAGCGGGGGTGGGGGGGTGGGGGGGTGGACTTTGGGGAAAAAATCTGCACATCTCATCCCCCTTTTATCTTTTCACCCCCTTAATAGTTAACTAAAAAGTGACCTGAGACAAGCAGGAAGGCAGGATTCTGGGTGGAAGTGTTCTATATGAATGTGATATTTTAGATGGAGAAGTAACTAGGGGTACTTTACTGCCGCAATTATTATTGTCTTTTAAAATAATTGACATTTATATTTCAGTTTAAAGTTTCAAAGAATTTGACATTTTGATTTAATTTGATAGAGTAGGTTAGAAGACTAAAATGCTCTTTACTTCCATTTATTAAAAGTTATCTCTTTGAAAAGAGAAAATATACCTTTCTCCTAGAGAGGTAGGGTGAAACTTTAGGTGTGCAGTCTTATAAATACTGTGGTTTTATCAGTTAAACATTTATCCAAATTTTTCTTTTATGAGGAAGGACTTGAAATTATATTGGGAAATGATTCTGAAATCACCGAAAAGTTATTAATTAGGGAAAAAGCCAGTATAGTCTGTTAAGAAAAAAATGAAATTTCCTTCTTAGAATTGGAATAAAAGCTGAGGATAGTCACATGAGAAATGTGGTGGATTATATATAATTAAATAACATTTGTAAACCTTTAAATGCTCCAGTATGTATATTAAAAGAGGTATTTGAAGAGATGCTGAACAAGCCAATTTGTCCCATAGGGTGTTTGAATACAAGCTCTGATGGGGAGGGTCTTATAAAAATAACGTTGTGGGGGGAAGCATTATGACTAGTTTGGGTTTTGACTAAAGGCAATTCAAATAACAGAAGTTGTCTTTTGATTAGATTGGAAGCAAAGAAAACTGAAGAAAAGTAATGTTGTCTCCTTAAAGGCATATAAAGGTCTGGCAGAGGTTGCTGTGAAGAGCTTATGCGAACTGTTGGTAGCACTCCCTCATTTTAACTTCCACAATAATATTATTGTATTGATTGTCCCTCTTATGAATGACAAGTCAAAACTGGTACGTATGTCTAAATGTTCATTTTGTTAGAAAGTGTTTAAAAACAATCATTCCAGAATTACCAAAATTATTATCTTGTTTCTATTCCTGTGCCTAATACTACTTCTTTCCAGGTTAGATGGAAAAAAAAATTAGCAAACCCTCAGTTTCATTTCTTTACAAAGATTCTTTTTTTGCATGTAGTTTGATTTTTCTTTTAAAATTTTTTAAAATTCTGATCTTAAACAGTAAAACAAGTACTTCCATATATCCAATACACAATGGGTTATAGGTAGTAGTAGTACTAGTGATTCTTTCTGTTCTCTAGAAAAAAAATGCTTTACTGATCCTCTTTTCTTCCTTTTTTAAATTTTTTTTTGAGGGGGAGGAAAAATGTTTCCTCATCCCTCTCAATTGCTTTCCCAGTGAGGGGGAAGAAATTTTTTGAAATAAATATCTACGGTCAAGCAAAATAATCCTATATTGACCATATCCAAAAATGTATGTCTCATTACTTTGTTTTGAGTCTCTCACATTTCTGTCAGGAGAATGTCAGCCCACTTGATCATCAGTCCTCTGGAATTGTGATTAACTCTTGTTTTTCATTAGTATTCTTAAATTCTTCAAAACTGTCTTTACATTGATGTTATTTTTAAAATTGGTTCCTTGGTTCTTCTCACCTCACTTTGCATCAATTCATAATAAATCTTCCCATGTTTTCTGAAAGCTGTCCCTTTTGTCCTTTTTTATATCTTGTTAATGCTGTGTTACTTTCATATACCATAAGTTTAGCCATTCCCAATTATATGAGAATCCTTTTAGTTTGCAGTCAAAAAAAAAAAAAAAGTCACCAAAAACCAAACTATTTTAAGTATTTGATTACACAAAGGTCCCTTTTCTTTTGATCTCTTTGGATTATAGGTAGTAGTAGTACTAGTAATAATAGTAGTAGTAGATGATGATGATGATGATAATGGCCATGACAATTGTCAATTTGGATATAATTCCAAGTTGCTTTCCAGAATAGCTAGCCCATTTCACACCTTCACAAGTAATTTTATTAATGTACTGTTCCTGTAGTCTTCCAGCAGCTTTAGTTTTCTGCTTTTGTCCTTTTTGTTAATCTGATAGTTGTTTTTAATTTAAATTTTTTAAATTATTCATTATTTGGAACATTTTTTCACATGGTTGTTGATATCTTAAATTTCTTCCTTTGAAAACTACCTGTTCATATCCATTTACTAATCTGTTAGACAGTTGCTCTTATTTTGTAAAATTAGAATCAATTCTTCTATATCTTGGATATGAGAATTGAGAAATTTTCTGCAAACATTTTTCCTAAGTTAATCAGTTCCTTTCAAATTTAATTACATGTAACTTTGTACTGTGCTTTGTGTTTCAGATTTCTGAAATGTGTTGTGAAGCAGTACAGAAGCTCTTTAAACAAGATAAACTGGGTCATGCTTCTCTTGGTGTCATTAAAGTGATATCTGGTTTTGTAAAGAGCCAGAATTATGTTGTTAGGCCAGAGGTAAAGATTTATTTTCTATCCTACTTGGATTCATTTTCTGCTTGCAGAAGCATGTTTTATCATTGAAATATTCTTCACACCCTGTTTTTCCTGATACAAATTGTAGGCTATTGTCATTATGCTTAAACTTTTTGAAGGTGAAGTTTCTGGATTTGTAATTTCATGGTAACTTGCCACTAATGTTGTACTTACTACCTGCTGGCTACCTAGGGCACTGAGAAGAAACCAAGTGACTAACTAGATCGACTGGAGCCCAGATCTTCCTGATTCCATCATACTGTCTTTTACAAATCCAGTGAAAGAAAACTCAGTCTTTATTGGGGATAAAAGTTGAGGGTTTTGTTTTTTTTTGTTTTCTTGTTTTTTTAAACTAGGCATGAACATAATTTAGGCCTTTTTCATTAGAGAGTTATAGTAGTGGTAAATAATCAGGAGAAGACATTGGAGTACAATTGAAAGAGCATTGAATTTAAAGAGGAATTAGGTTTGAATTCCAGTCCTTCCTGTGTCATCAGCATATCTTGTCTGAGCTTCAGTTTCTTAAAGGTTAAAGTTTATCCTTTTAGATCTTCTCTTGAGAAGTCTAATTGGATAGTCCCCTAATCAGAAATACTCTTAATGTACTTAGAAGTTTATATTTTGGAATCGCTACTGAAATTCATGACTATTTGTTCCTGGCATTGTTGCCTTTCTGCTATGTATGGTTTTCTAGACGAAAGAGTAGTCTATTTTGTTTTTTTTTATTTTGGACTCCAAATTATTTTTGCAGTACTCAAATATGAACTGTTAGTAATGTTTTCTTGTGATGACTCATTAATGAAACAAATATTAACTTTTACTTAATAATGCTGTTCCAAGTTCCCAAGGCCATTTTTATTGAGAACATGTAGGAATAAAAGTTGAAATGTGGGTTATCACTGTTCGCATCTTGCAAATAGATTTTTAAAAGACATAAGGGTCCCCCTTCCCCTAATAACTTTTTCCAGGTTGGTCCCATTTAAATTATCTACTCATTCCTATCTTTTCATTTCTCTGACCACACACCCTTTTATTAGGTATTTCCCAAAAAAGACTTGTGGGAAATGAAAAAAAGTTTCAAGTTGAAGATAAAAGTGGCAGTGTTTTAGTAAAATAATTCTTGTTGGAGGATTTCTTCTGTTGTGTCAGATTTTCTACATCTGTGTGTTTTTTTTTTACTCATTAGTTGTTAAAGTCGTTCCTGTATCTAAGAATCAAAGAAATAGAGGTGAAAAAAGACACAGAAGACATTAATGCACCAAGAAAGTTCATGTCTTATAAGGAGAAGAGAAAATCTCTTTCAAGAATGCAAAGGAAGGTCTGATTTCTTTTCTCCTCTTTTACTGGGTGTTATATTTGACTTGAAGAACCATAGAAAGATCATCTAAGATTTGAAGAATCCTTACTCAGTTCTTACAAGTAGGTATGTTATCAGACCTACTTGCAGAGATCATTGTTAGGCAGTCAGTAAGAAAGCATTTATTAAAAGCTTTTTTGGGGCCAGGAGCTCCTGAGGGCTGGAAATGGGAATACTCGTGATCATGGTCCTTGTTTTCAAGAAGCTGACAGTTTAGCTGAAAGAGATATCATGCATATATGTGGATGTGGATCTATAAAATAGATTCCAGATATTCGCTTGTGGAAGCTAGTTGGAGGCAGTGTGAAGGGGCTAGGGTAAGGAAAGACACCATTTAAAAGGAAGCTTTTGAGCTGAACCCTGAAGTAAAGCAAATATTCTATGAGGCAGGAAGTGAGGAGGGGGCAGCTATTGAAAAGGCATGGAAGTGGGAAATGGGAGTGCTATGCATGAGAAATAATGAGAAAGGCCATTGAGGTTGAACTGAAGTGTTGGGGGAAGATAAAGTAGTAATGTGCAGTAAATAACTGGAAAGGGAAGTTGTATAAAAAACATTAATCACTAAATAGAGGAGTTTATTTGATCCTGGAGGGGACAGGAAGCCACTAGAATTTTTAGAAGGGGAGTCACAATCAGAGTTGTGCTTAGGGTTTGATAGCTGTGTAATATTTAGTAAACAAATTCGTCCTGACCTTATTTGCTCATTTGAGACTGCTCTCTAAAATTACCAGTGACCTGAATCTAATTAAATCCTTGTCCTGTGTTCTGGTTAGTCTCTTGCTGGATTGTCATCCATGTCATACTTACTGACTCTGTGCCCTCTTGGGCTCTATTCTGGGCCCTTTTTTCTCTTTATATTCTCATGCTTGATGATCTCACCAGCTCCCATAGTCATCATTTCTATGTTGATTGATCCCATATCTATCCATTCTCATCTCTCCAGTGTTCTATCATAAAATGCCTCTTAGACATTTTGAACTGGGTGTCCTGTAGGCCTCTCAAATTTAGCATGTCCAAAACATTTTTGCCCCCAAATCACACCTCTTTTAAAAATTTTTTTAAAATCTTTTAGAATTTTTGACTTTTATTTTTTAAATTATGTGTAGAAACAGTTTTTTACAATTGTTTTCTGACATTTTGCAATTCAGATTTTCTCCTTCCCTCTTCTTTCCCAAGACGGTAAATGGTCTGTCATAGGTTATACCAGTGCTTCCTTATAATGCATATTTCCATATTCCATATACTGTGACAAAAGATATATCATGCATATAACAAAAAACTGATGAAGAACATGATAGCATACTTGGATCTGCAGTCAGATTCTAACAGTTCCTTTTCCTTCTTTGGCTTTGATTAGTATTTTTCTTGGGACCTCGTTTTGCTGATCATATAATATTTCTCTTATTGTATACCCTGTTCTCCTGGTTCTCCTCACTTCACTTTGTATCAGTCCATATAAGTCTTTATGAGTTTTCCTGAACTCATCCTGTTTGTCATTTCTTATTCTACAATTGTATTCCATTACAACATATACCATAACTTGTTCATCTATTTGCAGTTGATGGATACTCCCTCAAGTTTCCAACTCATTGCTACTGCAAAGAAAGCTGCTAAAAATATTTTTATGCAAATAGGTCCTTTTCTCCTATCTCAGCTCTTTGAGATACAGACCTAGTAGTGGTATTGCTGGGTCAAAGTGTATGCATAATTTATGGCCTTTTGGGTGTGGTTCCATATTGCTCTCTTTAAGTGGTTCTATCAGTTCACAGTTGTGCCAACAGTATATTAGTGTCCCGATTTTCCCACTTCCCCTTCAACATTTACCATTTTTCTTTTTTGGTCAAATTAACTAATCTGATAGGTCATACTTCTTTTAATTTTCCTCTTTACCACTTCCTCCTAGTCATCTGTGTTTACAACCTATGTATCACTATTACTTATCTCATTTAGCAAGACAAGTGTCAAATCTTGTCATTTCTATCTCTTTAACTGGATTATTCTAATTAGTTTCTTTGTCTCAGAACTCTTCCCACTTCAATCTGTCTTCCTTCTAGCATCCTCTCCTGTTTCCCTAGCTAGCTGCTCATACCTTCCTTTATACCATATATCTACCATATATCTGTTGTCTGTATCCTGTCTATATCTACATGTGAACCTCCTCTCTCCCCTTTAGAAGTTATGTTTCCAAAGGGCAAGAGCCACTGAATGGTTTCTGGCACTTTGTGCAGTTCTAGGCCACCGTAGGTGCTTAATAAATGTTTTTCAATTGATTGAACATCAGACCAATTAGAATAAGCCAGTGGAGGTTCCCTGACTTACTGATCCTATATTAGAGGAGACAACTTTTAATTAGAAAATATTTTATTGAAGTGTTACATTTTATTTTCCTCTATTTTTAGTGGAAGAAAGCAGAAGAGAAACTAGAGCGAGAACTTCGGGAAGCAGAGGCTACAGAGAGTACAGAAAGAAAGATGAAGCTGGTGAGCATTGGGACTGACCCTCTATTCTTTGACCTTCTCTTTTGGTATATGATGCTAATTAAAAGTCCATTATAATGGGGATGTTTCATTTTCTGTGAAACTTTAAGTCTAATTTGTGGCTAATATATGCTCTCTGTGGATTAAAGGTTCTAGCTTCATTCTACTTTGTCAAAGGTCAAAAGATTATTTTAAAGAAAGAAAACTAGGGGCAGCTGGGTAGCTCAGTGGATTGAGAGTCAGGCCTAGAGACAGGAGGTCCCAGGTTCAAATCCGGCCTCAGACACTTCCCAGCTGGGTGACCCTGGGCAAGTCACTTGACCCTCATTGCCCACCCTTATCACTCTTCCACCTATGAGCCAATACATAGAAGTTAAAGGTTAAAAAAAAAGAAAGAAAGAAAACTAGGTTTTCATTGTGTGGTCTCAGTGAGTCAGAAGGAAATGAAGTTTTACTGAAGTTTTTTTGTACCTCTTTCTATAGCACACAGAGACGCTGAACATAGTATTTGTAACCTACTTTAGAATATTGAAGAAAGCCCAGAGGTCACCTCTTCTGCCAGCAGTCCTAGAAGGTCTTGCCAAGTAAGATCTTTATAATTTGAATAGTCTTATTTATTTATAAAGTACAAAAATTTGTATGACATGATGAGCCTTAGGTTCTGAAAGCCTCATTAAAAAACCCTAAAAAAATGAGTAGGCTTTTTATAAGTCATTGTGGTTAGCACTGGAGATGCAAATGTGATGAATGAAATAATCCCTAATTGTTAGAAGAGATGGATTCTCATGAGGGTAAACATAGTTTGTATGTAGTAGTTTGCATAGTTTCTCTGTTAGATTGTGAACTAGAGAGGAGGGGCTATCTTTTAATTTTTTCTTTATTATCTCATTGCTTAGCACAGTATCTGTCACTTAGTAAGTGCTTAATAAGTATTTCTTGCCTGACAAGTACATTTTTATAGATTAAATATAAAGAAGATAAATACTAAAGAAATAACTATTACACTAGCAGTTGGCAGATTAAGAAGGATATCATGTAGAAGGTAGTGTTTTTGAGCTAAATGGCTGGTCTAATATACAGTGTTCCATATAAGGAACAGAAAAGCCAGTTTGTTGCATTGGTGAGTTTAGGATTGGGAGTAATGTCAAATGAGACTGAAAAGATAGGTAGGGGTCAAAGTGTATAGGGCAGAGGTACTGAACATGTCCCCATGAGACTGAAATGAATGGAACCAGATAAAAATGAAATTGGAAACCATTTAACAAAATAAAAATAATAAAACAGATAATAGCATAGTTTAAAACAAAGTCGCAGGGGCAGCTGGGTAGCTCAGTAGATTGAGAGCCAGGCCTAGAGATGGGAGGTCCTAGGTTCAAATATGACCTCAGACACTTCCTAGCTGTGTGACCCTGGGCAAGTCACTTAACCTCTAGTGCCTAGCCCTTACCGCTCTTCTGCCTTGGAACCAATATATAGTATTGATTCCAAGACGAAAGGAAAGAGTTTAAAAAAAAAAATCAAACCTAAAATACAGAATGAATAAAACTAAGTTGGTATGGCCATAAGGAGCCTTAGCCTACAGATTAAAAATGACCCCGTTTCTATAAGTTTGATACCACTAGTAAAGGCTTTAAAAGCCAAAAAAGTTTCTATTTTAGTGTATGGGTAATAAAAGCTCTAGTTGATTTGAGTGGGAGAGTGACATGGTTAGACCTTTGGCAATAGTGTGTAGGATGGATTGGAGTGGGAGAGACTTAAGGCAAGGAGACTGTTTAGAACAGGAGTCAGCAGACTGTATTCTTTGGTTCGTTCAATAGATAAGAATGGCTTTATGTTTTAAAATAAAGTTTTAACACATTAAAAAATGTAGAACATTATTTACTTGTTGGCCTTGCAAAAGCAGGCTTCAGCCTCCAATTTAGGGCTGTTAGAATAATCTAGGGAGAAGTGATAAGTGGAACTAGGGCAGTAGCTTTTGAAGTGAACATAAGGGATCAGATGTGAGAGTTGTAGAGATAGAAACAGCAAGATTTTGCAACCCTTTGGATTTGTGGAATGAAGGAGAGGGAGGACTTGAGAATAATGTTGAAGTTACGAACCTAGGAAAATAGAAAGATTTCAAGAGAAAAAGAAGAAGTTGGCAAGAGGGAAGAATTTAGGAATGAAAAATAAATTTGATCAGTTTTCATCAGACTGAGTTTGAAATGTCCAATATGCAATTGGTGATATGGTTCTAAACTTTGGGACAGATATATTTGTTACATCATTAGCTTACTTACCCCCTCAATTGAAAACTTAACTTTTACAATATGCTTTCCTGATTCTTTGCTTATACTTCTTGACTGCTTACTTTTGTCTTTATTAAATTCTCTACCTGCCTTTTTGGGAGATATTTTTGTCTTTTTTATCACCTAAATTTCTAAATAAGGACCTCCTTCCTTTCTTTCCCCAGAGATCAGTTCCCCCTATAACAGAGAATGGGAGAGGAAACAAATCAGTTGAGCAAAACTAATGAACAGATTGTTCTTTATAATTTTGAAACATTCACTTAGATTTTTTTAGTGTGGTTTTTCTTTCTGTTTACATTATTTTAATCATTGCATTACTTCACATGGATCTTTCCATGCTTAGATTCTTTGATTTAAGAGTATGTATGTATTGCCTTATAACAAGAACAGACAAAACCCACAAAAACAGTGATGGGCTAATAAGGTATGTGACCTGCTGCCCTGCTTAAGGAGGAAGAATGTTGTATCACCCCTTTCCTCAAGTTATTTTATAGCTCTCTTTTCTTATAACTCCAGATGTTCCTCCTAATGTATTTTCCCTCTAAAACTGGCCTCAGTGCTGGTCTAATGGTTTCAGCTTTATTTTTGTGAGGCTTAACATATTTGAGTTGTGTCTTATATGTTTCAGGACCTTATTAAGTACAATGTCAAAAAAATGTATAATCCAAATTACTTGAGGATAGTCATTCTGATTCATAAAGCATGAATTAGTGCTAATACATGTAATAGCTAATAAAGTATTTTCAAGTAGACATTTTTCTTTAACAAATAAGTCACTTATTTGTAATTAACACATTCTAAACATTTGAAAGCAAACATTTGTTCTCTCAAGAGGGTTTCTTTGTTGTTTTTTTTTGTGTGTATGTGTGCGTATATGTGTGTGTCTGGGCCTACAATTTTGTCCATGGTAGATAGTGAGAATGTCTCCTCCCGGTGCAGACCAGCACCTTTTCTGCAACTTAATATCTTGAGTTGCTAGGGACAGAGAGACAAAGGAGCCTTGACCAGGTCCCACAGCCCAAATTTGTCAGAAGTACTTAAACCCAAGTCTTCTAGTCTCCAAGGCCAAGACCAACTTCCCCTTGTGTCTTGCTCCCTTTCTCCCTGGACTCTCCTGAACTCAGGAATTTAGTAAGAAAATAAAAAGGTTTTGGACTTTGGAAAATGAGGTGTCATATGAATGGTCACTGATGTGACCTAAATTCAGAGAAGCAAAAAAGACTGAGGTGTATAGTTTGTTTAGCAAATTCTTTTTGATGGAAAGGTTAAACTTTAGCCTGGACCATTTATGATGCTTTGTCTATTATGAATTGATGTGGTTTTATTATAAAGATCAATTTTATTATAAACACCAATATTATTTCACTATATTACCTTTTGGGGCTACCATTAAAGTGTACACTTTTACCAACTGGTGGTGTGGGTCAGGGAATGACAATGGTCTTATGATCTGAGGGCAGCATTAAGGGTGTCAAGCATAGGCTGAACACTAGGGACAGGTTCCCTTGAGTGAGTTAAGGCTGCGATAAAGTGTTAGGTCAAGGAATCTTAAGAATCCCGCCCATGAGAACTTGTCTCTAGAAATGGCACAGAACTCCAAGGAAGTAGGTGAAGGACTTGTCATTCTCCTGTAGGTGAGAACTCAGCTCACTACATAGATACCAGAAACCCACTGGTGGCTAATCTGCCTTTTTTTCTTGTCACAAAGAACTAATTTGTCCTCAACACCAACTCAGACTTTTAAATTTTTTTATTTTTTTAATACATGTAGAAATAATTTTTTGCATTTGTTGTCTGGCATTTTGTAATTCAGAGTTGATCATTGTAAAATATTTCTCTTAATGTATACAGTGTTCTCTTAGTTTTTCTCACTTTACTTTGTATTAGTTCATATAAATATTTCCGGGTTTTTCTGAATTCATCCTGTTCATCCTTTCTTATAGAGCAGTCATTTTCCATTACAACCTTATGCCACAGCTTCTTCAGCTATTCCTCAAGTGATGGACATCTCAGTTTCTTATTTTTTTGCCATTACAAAAAGAGCTGCTAAAAATATTTTTATACAAGTAGGGCCTTTTCCCCTATGTCTGGATAGGGGAATATGGATTTTTGGGATACGGATCCGGTAATAGTATTGCTGGATCAAAGAGTATGCTTAGTTTTATGGCCCTTTGGGCCCTATTGCTCTCCAGGATGGTTGGATCTTTTCACAGTTCCACCAACAGTACATTGGTGTCCCATTTTTCCCACATCCTTTCCAACATTTATCATTTTCCTTTTCGGTCATATTAACCACTCTGATAGGTGTGAGGTGGTATCTCAGTTTTAATTTTAATTCTTTCAATCAGTGGTGACTTGGAGCATTTTCTCATATGACCTTAGTTTTAATTTCTTCATCTGAGAACTGCCTGTTCATATCTTTTGACCATTTATCAGTTGAGGAATGCTTTGTATTCTTATAAATCTGGCTCAGTTCTCTATATATTTGAAAGCTGCAACTCATATGCTTTCATGTACAACCTTTAACTAGGTACTATCTTATGAAATAATGCAAACTCATGGAGGCTTTGGAGGCAGAGAAGTTTTTATTAACCAGTGGACATTAATTCTCTGATAATCTTCCACCAGTGATAGATGTTTAATGTAGTGGATCTTTTTGGTAGAGGCCAAAGCTCTGTAGGCTATGCCTGGGTACATGTGATTGCTGGAGTGTTTCCCAGGTACACAGTGAGGATTCCTGGCCATGTTGTTGATGCGAGAATCTGTGAACCAGGCAGCCTTCATTCTCTGTCCTTGCCTCTTGCCTCACATCTCCATTGTTCCAAGGGGTCCACTGAACATGCTTCCTGCACATCCTCAGAGATTATAGTCCTCTCAATGTCCTCCTCAGCATGGTCACCATTCCCACAGTGTGGGACATGGAAAAAAAGGAAAAGGGGAAAGTCTTCTCCATAGCTAATGAAGTAGTTTCTCTGCTTACAAGGTGACTGTCATTGTCCAAATGCTCTTTGCATAGGGTGCTCTCCCTTTCCAACCACCCCTTCTCCACCTTCCTTCTCCCAGCCATATACATTGGGCCCATAGGAGAGGAAAAGTCCAGGGTTGATTTTTAGTTTGCTTCTCTGGCACTTGTCAGTGGTGAGGTTAGGAGAAACCTTGGCCATACAATAATATTACAAATAAATAGAAAGAGCAACTCTAGACCCTAAACATTATTAATACTAAAGCCTTATGACTCTTATAGCATAAATCATCCCATCATGAACTTACGATACTCTTTGAAATTGTCCCTGTACGTCACATTATGCTTTTCTAGACTTAGCTAACAATCCTGTGTAAGGGATGCCTGTACTACATCAGTACAAAAGGTGAGTTCAGAAGTTATTTTTATGTTTGGCCTAACACCTAACAAATTTTGGACTTTACATATTAGCATTTTCAGAATAGTAGCTCTGTGATCCTGGACTTTTAATGGTCAAGTTTCCCAGGCAACTTGCTTAAATTAGTACAGACAGGTTACTCTTCTGCAGGGGTTTTTATGTTAGAATTTCCTTAAACTTATGTCATTAGAATTCTAGACTGGACAACATTTTTTAATCATGTTTTTAAGCTTCATATCTAGCAATTTGATATTTTTTAGTATAATCTATCTTTGAGTATAATCTTTTGTTTCATTCTAGGTTTGCACATCTTATAAACGTGGAGTTTTTTGATGACTTATTAGTCGTTCTGCATACTCTCATTGAGTCTGGTGTAAGTAAATTTGTTGATGGATTATTTGTCAAATATGATTTTCAAGCCTGCTTCTTAATATTTCTTTATTTATAGGAACTAAGCTACCGAGAGTGCCTTCATTGTGTTCATACTGCTTTCCACATTCTTTCTGGCCAAGGTAAAGTGTCTACTGAGTAAAATGTTAGTGACTTGCAGTATAGATGGACCCATACTTCATTTGTGCTTTTCTGTTTTTAACAGGTGATGTTCTAAATATAGATCCTATGAAATTCTATACACATCTCTACAAAACCCTATTTAAATTACATGCAGGTATGTTAATGACAATTCATCAGTCACTTTTGTTGACTTTGAAATCAGCTCTGTGGGAGTCACAATGTATCAGTTTTTAATAGGCTAATACGAAATGATTACAGTAAAACAATGAAATAATGACTTAATTTCCCTTTCTGGTCAACTATAGTTATTTCAAGTAGACCGAAATACACTGATGGGAACATTTTTTGTTCAGGAGGATCTTTCAAGGTGTAAATCAGGCCACATTTTCCCCCTTCCAGTTGTTTAGCTGTGGGTGATTAGCTCATTTCATTAAAGTATAATGCTCAACTAGTCGTCTTGCTTTTGGTCAAAAGTCATTATAGCACAAAACAGTCAATATGGCTCACCCAAACCTTAGCATTGCCTGTCAGAGAATAGATTTGCTACTCAGTTGGTTTGAAGCCAAGAATTTAGTGTTTGAATAAAGAGGAATTTAGAATTAAAAAATTTTAGCACTGTGCAAATATACGCTATTATGTAATATGAATTCTAATTGTGAGAAGCACAAAGACCAATTTTGAAATTAGTAAAAATTAGATAGCTACCAAGCACATACATGTTGTAAGATTAAGTTTGAGAATTACTGCCCTAAATCAGAAGTCAATGAATTGTATGTTACTTGTACAAAAGCTCTAAGAAGAAAGTTACCATATATACCAAAATATTTATAGTGGGACTTTTTATGATAGTACAAATTAGAAACAAAGTTGATGTCCATCAATTAGGAATGGCTAAACAAATTGTGGTTCATGAATTTAATGGAATGTTTCTGTTTTATAATAAACAAGAAATGTGATGCTGGTGTATAATGGAGTAAGCAGAGCCAAGAAAACAACCTGGCTTGCTCACTCTTAGACCTGTGATATCTTGACCTTGGAAATTCTACCAGCTTCATCTAAGAGATTCCATGATCTAGCCAGAGTTTTTCAATCCTAAAAATCTTTCAACAGGCCTAGAAACCTCCCTCCTGCTCCGTCCCATTCCTCTGGATCTCTTGCACATGCACACAACACTACCCCACTTGCTTTGCCCTATTTTTGGCTGGGCCCCTCACAGGACACTAAAATTGTGTACTCTGGGCTCCAAATTCACCCTGTGCCTATGACAGACCGTCTCACACACTCATATCCAGAGAGACTCCTCACCCCTTTTTGGTTAGGTCCTCTATACTTACAAATTCCAAATCCAAATTCCTGAATCTCTTCTGTCTTAGTACTTTTGCCTCAAAACTCCCATCAGGCTTGAAAGCGAGTGAGAAACACTCAATTCCCCTTTCCAGGCTTGCAGCCGTAAAACTTTGACTGCTGTGCATCTTAAGCCATGGCAAAAGAGGGGTAACCGAGGCCTTTCACTGTTTCACCGGCCTGTACAAACCCCCATCTGAGTGGGATGGGGTCGTGAACAGTGGACCCTACCACTGCAACAAGCTCACAAACGTGAAGTTGAGAGGCCAAAGTATAAGACAGCAGTTTATTCTTTTGCAAAAGGGACATTCCCCACTTTGGATGCTTGAGGAATGTCAAAAGTATTGAGTTCAAAGACCCAATTTGTAGGGTCTAATCATAGAAATTACACCCTCCCCACCTCCATTCCCTTGTTTCAGCCAGACCCTGGCCATAACAGGAATCTTCTTTGACATTTTTAAAAGATTAAATGAGTTAATCTTCTTTCACATCTTTGGAAAGTTCTGATTGTCCCTGTCAAAGGAGAGAATCAGTTTGGTGAGGCAACACAGCTATAATCACCTAAGCCTATTTTGCTTCAACCAACAACTTCCCCCGGCATCCTCTAGTTCAGAGCCTGATGTAACAATGGCTAAGGATCTAAGGCAAGCCGGTAAGATAGAGACAAAGAGACTGATGCCTGGTGAGAATGAATGAAGTACAAAGTCCATAGTATGGGAAAGTCTGACGGTTATGCTTGTGTAGGTGGGCACCTGAGCACATGTGGTCCCCTTCCCTTTGGGGCTGGGTGAATCAGAGATTGAATTCAAGTGTATGGTTACCATCTTCCAAGAACTTAACCCAGAGAATTATGGTGCACTGGCTTCCCTTTACCCACCTACTAAGATAGTGGCACAAAAGGGATACCTCTGGCTAAAAGAGGACTCTTGAATGACACCGTGTGTATCTCACGACACGTGAGTAGAGACCCCAGTCTGCAGCAGCTGGAGTGTGCCCAAATGTGGGACATGATGGGCAAATCTCGGTTTGCAGATCTAAGTATCCCTCGGGCAAACCTGGTTTGTGAGGGAACTACACTGAAGCAAGTCTTGATTAACTGGTCAGGAACATGTGCCTGGGTAAAGTTGGAAATCTCATTCACGATAGCATATTTCAACCATTCTACCCAGTCAAATCAATCACGGAAAAAGTCTCTCCTCAAGGCTCCTCTGATCACTCAGTCTGTTTATATGCAGCAGGAGCGACTGATGGAGTCCCAGATGAGTTCAAAGTTAGAAACTAAATGGCAGCCGAATTTGAATCCCTCTTTTGGTGGATTACAATCAGTAATAAGGTAGATTGGATAAAAGGTTTAACCCTGCAATTGGATATGACCTCTTGGGTCAATTGGTGGGACTTGATGTTCTCTGATTCCACGAGTGAGGATTGTATCCATAATACTTGCAATTATGTGCGTTATTCTAATACTTCCCTGTTAAACCCTTTGTTTCATAGTTCTCTTCCAGAGAGCTATGGAGAATAGGATTCTAAGGAAACAAAAAGCCTTGGATTTAGATGGAATAGATGAGAGAGCATGTTTGACCTGGAAGCTGAATTAATGCTCTAGAAATGGGATGAGAAAGCACACAATTTAAAAAGAGGGAGGGGGTGTGAATTGAATGGAATATAATCTATGGCTTTCTTATAAGAATTATTTCTCCCCAATATTTTCACAAACTTACATAGAAGTTAGTATTTTCCCTTCCTTTTAGAGCACACCCCTCACTTCTTTAAAAAACAAAACCGTTGGCCTGTCCACTTCAAATTTCAAAGGCCTTGAGGGGTAGCATAGTTAACTCACTTGTCTTTTAAAGATGTCAACGAAGGTTCATGTTATGTTATGTTATGTTATGTTATGTTATGTTATGTTATGTTATGTTATGTTATGTTATGTTATGTTATGTTATGTTATGTTACCAGCACCTGGCTGAAACAAAGAAATGGAGGTGAGAAGGACGCCATTTATGATTAGAAGACCCTATAAATTGGGTCTTTGAACTCAATACTTTGACATTCCTCAAGCATCCAAAGTAGGGAATGTCCCTTTCACAAAAGAATAAATTGCTGTCTTATATTTTGGCCTCTCAGCTCCATGTTTGTAAACTTATTGCAGTGGTGGGGTCTGCTACTTGCAACCCCATCCCACTCAACACAATATAGCATTCCATGATATTCATATAGAATCACTTGTTTAACCATTTTCTATTTGATGAACACCTTCCCTTAATTTCTGTTTCTTAGCTACCACAAAAAGAGTTGCTATAAATAGTTTATACATGAATCCTTCTGTCTGCCTCTTCCTCTATCTTCCACTTTCTGGGTGTGACAGTGTAAATCACTGGGTCTTGTATACTATTTCACCCCTGAGATATGCTGCATTCAATTTTAACCTTCATAGATGTGCTATAGAGTGAAAAAATGCCACTAGAAACTGGATGGTAGAGGTGGAGGCGGCGATGAGGAGGAGGGAGCAGGGCCCTTGGGGGAAATGGGGTGAAGTGACTTGTCCAGGTTCATACAACTAGTAAGGACCTGAGGCCAGATTTGAACTCAGGAAGTTGATATGACTCCAATAGACTTCTAAGTTGTGATCCTTATAAGTGGTCAGAGGGAAACTTCTTATTATCTTTTCTTTATTTCATGATATTGAGGCTGAAAATATGTTTCTGTGTTACTGAGTAAATAGTGATATGGGTATACTGAACTTTGGAACTGAAGGGGGCATTCTCTGAGGTTTTGAAATAAAAAAGAACAAGTAGCAGGTCTTTTCTTCTGTAAACCAGGTGCTACCAATGAGGATGTGGAAATTGTACTTCAGTGCCTTGATGTGATGCTAACCAAGCGCAGAAAGCAAGTTTCTCAGCAGCGAGCCCTTGCTTTCATCAAACGCCTTTGTACCTTGGCTCTTCATGTCCTCCCACATTCAAGTATTGGCATTCTAGCCACCAACAGAGTTTTGATGCACGTAAGTGGTGGTCATGCCCTTAAAGCCCTTGATTCTTTTGCAGGGGAGGAAGTGATATGGGGTATAACTTTTTGGTTTCATCCTATATTATCTTGAATAACATAGTAGAATTCTTAAAGGATGGACCAAGGTTTTGGTTTTAAAAGATTGCTCTATTGCAAAAAATAATATGGAAATAGGTATCAAGTGATAACATTTGTATAATCCAGTTGAATTGCTTGTTGGCTCCAGGAGGGGAGAGAAAAGAGAGGAGGGAAAGAAAGTAAATCATGTGAGCATGGAAAAATATTTTTTTAATAAAAATTTAAAATGCAAACAAAAGGCATAATAGATAATGATAATAAAAAAAGATGGACCAAGATTAAACAGTATTTTGTTCTCTTATGGTACAAACTTTGGCTTTCTGGGTTTGTTTTAGACCTTTCCAAAGACAGATCTGCTGCTTGACAATGAATCTCAGGGGAGTGGAATTTTCCTCCCTGAACTGGATGAGCCAGAGTACTGCAATGCTCAGAACGCTGCACTTTGGGAATTGCATGTCCTTCGGGTGAGATTTAGTGCATCTCCTTCAGGAATTAGTCTTATGTTCTCCAAATCACTATTTCTGCCATTGGAGTTTTAATAAGGCGATCTTCTAGGGTCTAGCTTTCCTACATGTCCACCTGCCAGGTACCACCCAATTTTTCATATCACTACATTTGGTTTTGATCCTTGATTGTTGGGGAAGACAGGAGGGACCCTAGAGGCCTTTTAGTCAAGACCTTTTTTTTCATTGTTGAAGAACTTTGTTCTAAGGTCACTCGTGCTGAGAGGGAGACTCAGGATTTGAGCCCAGATTCTCAACTTGTTTTCTTACTATACTCCTGTGGGAATCCTTTGTGTAATCCTGGTTTTCTCTAAGTGATATGCTTAAAGTACCATACAAATTTCTGTAGTCATTTTGTCCTTTTCTTTCAGAGACATTACCATCCTGTTGTTCAGAGATTTGCATCACACCTGATTGCCGGAGCACCCTCTGAAGGTTCTGAAGCTCTCAAACCAGAATTAAGTCGAAGGTGAGGTTCACAGTACAGCACCTTAGAGCAAAACTAAGTCCATTAACTGTGGTTTATTCATTACCATAAACTTAAATTGGTATTTGTAATTGGCTTGCATTAGCATTCAGTATTAAGAAGTTTTTTGGTGACCTCAGTTTTATTCAGAATGCTAATTTTTGTTTCTTGGATATTGGACATTCCGAAAATACTCTTGCTTCATTGTAAGAGAGAATTTTCAAAGGACATTCCTTTGCAAGAGGAAGTAAAGGTAATTTAGGTAGAAGGAAGTGACAACCAAGATGTCAGTTGATGTAATATGGATTTAGGATGTAACTAAGAGTAAAGACAAGGAGCTTCCTGTCACCAGATGACTTCGATCCTATCGAGCCTCTGTAAGTTTTTGAGGAAACTTGATCTCTGAAGGTGCTACACTACAGTTAAATATCTTCAGGGGTGACTTTTTTAAGGGGGACACCCTGAGTCTGTGTCTCCATCTTATTCTTCCCTGCTCAGCCCTGACATAGCAAGTGGCTCATTGCCTTGAGTACTTGTCACCGCTTTGAGGATTCATTAGGGGATAAGCTATGTATAGTTTAGCATGTTACAGGTGCAAGTCTTGCTTTTGGAGATCTTATTTCCTTTTTTCTCTCCATTCCTTTCGAGTCTAATTCCTTTTCAGTCTATTTCTCTCTCTTTTGGTTCTCTGTGGAATCTTTTCCCTTTTACCCATATTAAGCCTTGATCCCTCTTTGTACACTAAATTGGACACCCAAGAAACAGAGTCATCTTGTTGATTCTCTGCCTTCCAACCCTGAGTTCTGATTTAATACTATTCTGGGTAGCTTCTTTATATTCTTTGATCTTCCAACTTGTATAAGAACTCTCATATCTATCCTTGAAGGGACTTATTCCTCTTATAATTTCTTTTCCTTCTAGATAATTTTGGATATGTGCATTCAGCCTTTGTCTTATCTCCATTAGTTCTCATCAGTCTTCTGAGTGGTGAAATCGCCATGGTCATTAGGATAACACTTGGTTAATTCCTGTCTTATTTGAAGGATCTAGGGTTGGAGAGCTCTCAAGTGAAATAGTTTCCAAGACCAGCCTTCTGTCTTTAAGAGTCTCCCTTTTTAGGTACTTCCTAGCTGTGTGACCCTGGGCAAGTCACTTGACCCCCCCCCACCCCCCAATGCCTAGTCCTTACTGCTTGTCTGATTTGGAACCCAATACACAGTATTGATTCTAAGATGGAAAGTAAGGGTTAAAAAAAAAAAAAAAGATCTCTGTGTAGTTCTCTTTTCCAATCTAGAAACATTCATTTCTTGTCCTTTAGGTGGGAATAGGCCATAAAAGAGAGATCAGAAAGGGATATGTGTTTTAAGTGATTTTTATTTTTCAGATCCTTTAATAGCCCTTAGAATCCAAGGATGGTGAGGGTACAGAAACAGCTTTTGTTTATTTTGAGATTTCTTTCCTCTGCTGGCCTTCAATTGAAATTTTTTTAATGTTTTATCTTTATTTTATTTTAATAATAAATTTCAACATAAGTTTTCCTAAGTTATATGATTCATGTTATCTCTCTCCCCTTTTTCCCTCCCCCCTCCCAGAGTTAATAAGTAATTCAATCTGGGGCATACATGTATTATCACACAAAACATATTTCCATGTTATTCATTTTTGTAAGTGAACAAGATATTTTATTTTCCTTCTTACATGTAATAATAATTTTTAGCATATGTTTTCTAAAATTATAAGATCCAAACCATCTCCTTTCCTTCCCCCTCCCCCAATTGATAAACAATTTTATCTGGACCATACATATATTATCATGCAAAACGCACTTCTGTACTGGTCATAGAGCATATTCATAAAAACCAAAACTCCAAAGGAAAGATAATATGCTTTGATCTGCATTCAACTCTAATAATTCTTTCTCTGGAGGTGGATAGCATTCCCAGCCATAAAGCCTTTCGGTATTGTCCGACCATTGCATTGATGAGAGTAGCCAAGTTCATTAATCTTTGTACAGTATTGCTGTTTCTGTGAACAGTGTTCCAGTTTTCTCCTGATTCTGCTTATTTTGCTCTGTATCTGTTCATGCAGCTCTTTCTAGCTTTTTCTGAAATCATCTTGCTTATCATTTTTAAAGCATAATAGTATTTCATCACTATCATATGCCACAATTTATTCAATCATTTCCCAATTGATGGACATCCCTTCAGTTTCCAATTCTTTGCCACCACAAAAAGAATTGCTATAAATATATTTGTACAAGCAGGTCCTTTCTCCTTTTTTATGTTCTCTTTGGGATACAGACCCAGTGTGGTGTTATAGAATCAGAGGTTATATACAGTTTTATAGCCCTTTGAGCATAGTTCCAAATCGCCCTCCAGAATGAGAAGTGACTTTAAAAGCCACATAAATAATGCAGAGGCAGGATTCACACTTATGTCCCTGACTCAAAGCTATATTTCCACTGTACCTAGAGGCCACATTATTCACAAAAATACAGATGTCCAGAGCTGGAAGGGGCCTCAAAGACTCCTCATATGGCTAGTATTGAGGATCCCTATTTGACAGATAAGGAAATGGAAACTAAGAGAGGTTTGAGTGAATTTCCCAGGTTATCACATATCTAGCACATGTTTTGAAGAAGGATTTGAACTTCTAAGCCCAGCATTATTTGTGGAGCCTGCTTTACATTGAGCAGTTTTTCCTGCTTTTCTATGATGGCTAGGTGATGGTACATTCTGAATTCAGAATGACTAGTCAAGGACCACTAATGGATTGAGCTAGGTCGCTTGATAACTTTTCCTTTGTATACAGAGCAGTTTCTTAGACAACTCTTTTTTTGAAGTTTTCTGTTATGCTTTCAGTATTTAGCTGACTTACCTTATAGAATTTTAGACTATAGGAGCCTCTGGGGAAAAAAAAAAGTATTGTTCTCTTTCATTGTTATATTGCCTAGATTTTCCCATTTTCCCCTCCTAGAGAGCTCTCCCTTATGAGAGATTTAATTAATAAAAGAAAACTAATCAATACATTGAAAAGATTTAATGGCATATGTAATGCCCTACACCTGTGCGTACCAATCAGCATGAGCCTTCAGCCAATAAAAAGAGACTGACTTTGTAGATAGCTCCCATTTGTAGAGCCTCATTCCTACAAAGGATGGGGAGATGTCATTTTTTCTTTGGAGTTTAATGTGGTCTTAATAACTTTGTCACATTCTGTTTTGATTTCTTTGTGGTGTCTTTTATTTCTGTTTTCATTGTTGTCATTGTGCACATTTTCCTAATCTTACTTAACTTTGCATCAGTTCCTATAAGTGTTCCAGTGCTTCTCTGTATTTGTCGTGCTGGTTGTTTCTTACAACTCGTAGATAGTGTCCATTACATTCATCCTTCACAGTTTCTTTACCCATTTACCTGCTGATGAGCACCTGCTTGTTTCAGTTCTTTGCTATTACACTAAGTACACTATAAATATTTTGATATATATCCAAACTTTTCTTTTTGTCAGTCACCTCCTTGGGGAATATGCATGGCATTAGTCACTATCAAAAGATATGGACATTTTAGTCCCTTTATTAGCTTATTGCTTTCCAGAATGGTCGTATTGATTCGCAGTTCCGTCAACAATACATAGTACAATTTCTCTTCACAATCTTTCCAGCATTGCTTATTTCCATCCTTTGTTGTCTTTGCCAATTTTTGGTGGGGGAGGTGAAATCTCAAGGTTGTTTTAATCCATATTTTTCTTAATAATAGTGATCTGGAGCATTCTTTTATGTGATTGTCAATAGTTTGAAATTCTTTGGAGAATTGTTGTCCATATATTTTGGGTATTACCTGATTATCAGAGATATTTGATAAAAAGAACTTGTTTTCCTCTCAGATCTTCTCTGATGGTTTCTGTGAACCATCTGAAATCTGCCTTTCCAATGCCTTTTATTCTATCCTTTGTCTTAGATCCTAAGATTTGGTAACCAGTCATTGTCCCACCTGCTTCTCCATTCCCATTATTTACACCCCAGCAACCAGTTCTTCTTTGGTGAAAGTAAAGTGTAGCAGATTCCTCTGTTTCTTTGGAAGAATGAAACCCATCGGTAAAGCAGGTTAGACAGATTAAAGTGGATGTATGTATTTTAGTACTCCATGATTGTGCCAGGTTTGGGATGTATTTCTTGACCGTATCTGTGTCCTTTCTCTCTCCAAGTGGTTTATAGCATGACAGAATGATTTCTGTTTCTGCTTTCCTTGATCATCACCCATTACTCTCTAGTGTTCTCCTTCCTGTTTCCTGGATTCCTTTCTATTGTATTTCTTCTTAATCTATAGGGTGGCCCTAAGGTCTGTAGTTTAGTAAGATTTTTGAACCACATTTCTAGAATGTTAAACTGTTCCCTTTATTCTTACAAAGCTACATTCCATCTTTGAAGTTTGTTCCCCCAAATCTCTGTTTTGTAACCAGTGTTGAATCCCTTTCTCATGTATAAAAACTGGCTGAGAGAATCAGATGATAATTTCTGTGAAAGCATTTACCTAACCTTCAAGGGTTGTAGATATTAAAATTATTCCTGTGTAGTCAAATTTGCCTCCGTTTCCACATTTGCAAATAAATACTTTGAGCATTAGGCTTTTGTGCCTTCTTCTCTTCTGATTTTGTCACTTTTTTTCCCTGCTGCTTCTGCTTCTATTGCCTCTACTGCTATTCCTGCATTTTGTCTGGTTTCTATGCACTTTAGCTTGGTGGGTAAACATACAAGCAGTCCCCCAATTGCAAGATTCTACATAAATACTTTTTTTTAAACAATTCATCTCTGACCAAAGAGTTTTTCCTTCCTAATTTTAAGCCATGGTTCAAAAATACATATGTCCTCATGTATTATTTCCTTAATCACCTGTTTACTTTGCAAATCTGCCCATTTCTCTTCTGAAGACCTTGGATGATGAAGAATACTAGTTGTGCTTTGGAAGACCTGAGTTTCTTGCCTCAAACTTCATAATCTCAAGCAGTGTTGTCGTGTCCCCCATCCCCATCCTAATTACTTTATTACTTTGCACTTTTGGGGGGTGGGTTTTGGTGATATGCCTTGTAAATCCGTATGTACTTACTATCTCTTCTGATAGAAAGTAATCTTCATGCAGGTAGGGAATGTTTACTCTTTTGGCTTCATGTCCCTAGTGCTTGGCAAAGAGCTTGGCACATAGTAGATGCATGGTAATGCTTGGTTATTGATTGCACACATGACTTCCACACAAGTGGTTGGTAATCATCAGGTTGGACAAGTGTTAGGAGATTTGACATCATGTTCTTGATACATGCTTGAGGAAGACAGTAGACCTGAAGGAGTGCAGGGAATCAACAACCTCTTCAGCTTATCTCTTATTTATGTGTTCCTTGCTAGATAACATAGTACTTGATGGAACCTATGGTTCAAAAGCATCCATCCTTTGAAGCAGGGGTCTGCAACCTTTTTGGCCGTGAGAGCCATAAACGCCACATTTTTAAAAATGTAATTTCAGGAGAGCCGTACAGTGCTCATAGTGTGCGCTCCTGTAACAGCGGCTGAAAAAAAAATGGACTTTATGGCTCCTGCAGAAAGAGCTATATCTGGCCCTCAAAAGAGCCAGATAGGGCTCAAGAGCCATATGTTGCCGACCCCTGCTTTGGAGTATCACTAACCCTTAGAGGGCCTAGCTCTTCTTCTTTTGGGAAGAGCCTGTTTGTTAAGTGGTGCCATTTTATCCTTTTGTCCTTCATCCCTCCAGTGTCTTCATACAGATTTGGATTTCTCTCTGCCTCTTCCTATCCTATTTTTTGGATTCATTTTAATGTTTTTCCCTAACACAGTTTTAACACAATTTTCCCCTAATAACCTAAAGTTGAGAAGACATTTTTTGATCTGCTTTATCTTCTCTGGGTGGGAAGAGAGCTTGCAATTCAAACACAGGTGACAATTTCTTGTCTTTGCAAAAAATGCCCAGCATCACACACCTAGTAAGTGTCTGAGGCCAGATTCAAATTCAAGAAGAATCTTCTGGGCTTTGGGTCTGGTGATTTATCCACTGTGCCACCAGCTCTTCTTAAAACTAGTTTAGAGAAGTTAAAAGTAGACAAATTTTGACTTAATATAAGAATTACCAAGCAATTTAAGGAATCTTATCACTGCCTTCTACCCTTCCTTCCCGCTCTGCCTCAAAAAAAGAAAAAAATAGCATCTTCTTGGTAACAAGTTGTCAAGCAAAACAAAACAACGGAGGCCATTTCTGAAAATGTATTTCTCATTCTTCATTTCTAGCCCATCACTTCTTTGCTAAGAAGGTGGGAAGTATACTTCATAGATGCTTGTTGATTGAGTAATCATCATTTCTTTGAAATCAAGATTAGTCAATGCATATATGGATCTTAATTCTGAAATCTCTCAAAGCTCTTCTCTTTATGTTATTCGAGTCATTGTTTAGGTTGTTCACTTGGTTCTGCTTATTTCTGCTCTGGATCAGCTTATCTAAGTTTTACCAAGTTTCTCCAAATCTCTCATATGTTATTTCTTCTGGCTCAGTATTTAATTACATTCATCTCCGAATTTTAAACCATTCCACAAGTGTTGAATACCGCCTTTGTTTCTAGTTTTTGTTGAGACAAAAAGTGCTATTATAACAAATTTTTGTAGATATGGTTCTTTTCCCTATCTTTGCTGTCTTGAGGATATGTTGGTTTTTTCATATGGTTGTTGATTATAGATGATCTTTTTTTAAATTAAAATTTTAATTGACCATTTGTTACTTATATATCCCAGTGTACATTTCTACTCCTAATTCCTTATAACAAAAAAAAAAAGGAAAACTTATTTCAGCAAAACTAATCCTAAATATAGAAAAAACTATGACACATGTATTTCATACCCATAGCTTCTCATTCCATGCAGAGAAGGGTCAGGGGAGTAGTGCTTGATCACATCTTTCTTTGGGACTAAGCTCAACGAGTATAATTTCATAGCATCCACTTTTATTTGCTTGTTGTTCTTTCTTAATTTTTGTAGTAATTATGTATTGTTTTCCTGATTATTATTTCTTCTGCATTAGTTTAGATGTCTGTCAGTGCTTCTCTTTATTCATCATATTTTTCATTTCTTATAGCACAGTAATATACCAACATATTTTTATGTACCTCAACTGTTTCCAGTTCCCTGTTGAATAACATTTACTTTATTAGTAATTCTTTTTATGAATTCTCTTGAAATGATTGTGTTCTGTTATTTTCACATGATAGATATGATAGAGTTTCAGCTTTGGAACTTAAAATGATATTTAATATTTTATAATTACAGGTCAGCTACAGAACTTTTTGAAACTTATAATATGAAGACAATGACATTTAACCCTCCTGTAATGTCAGCTAACCCCTCAAAGAAGGTATGTTCTTTTTGTTTCTTAATGTGAGATCTTTTTTTCCACCTCAGAGCTTAACTTTTGAATTGATCATAAGAGGTACAATAAAGTTAGGATATGTTGAAGAGAGGGGATGGTGACATGAAAGAAATTACTTGTAGAGGTAATACTGGTCGTTTCATTTCATTGCAAGAGATGTCCAGTGGCCAAAGAAGACAGAACCATATTCTTTTTTAGATTTTAGCCAGAGGATTGAGCTCCTGATGGTTGATAGCCAACCCTTGGTAGCTCTCCCAATAGGTTTTGGCTTTTAGCTCTCTAATTTAAGAGTAACTTTGAGTTTGTGCCTTCTGTTTTTTTCAGGATAAAGTTTTCCATGGGGATTCATATCTAAATGAAGATTTAAACCAACTAATAAGAACTCATTGCAGTGAAACTACTATTCAACAGCCTCTGGATTTTACCAGATACTTTAAAACATCAGACAATAGATGTAAAGGGGAAACAGCTGAAAGAACATGATTACATACGTGTACCTATTGGCATCATTTATTTCAGCCTATCTTTGAAGATAATCCTGAGACTTGATGACCAAAGACTGAGTTAGTTGATTACGTGCTAGAGTGAGAATGTGAGAAAGAAGAGAGAGGTTTTCTCAAATATTTCATGATTTATTTATTGGTAAACTTTTGTACATTATATATTGTAGTAGATTTTAAGATTCTTAAATACTTCTATTTAGTGGCCTAACTGCTGTCTAGATAATGTTTTACATGGGTAGAAAAAAACATGCCCGTTGATAGAATGCTTTTTTTTTTTTTTTGCAACCAACATTTGTGTAAAAACAAACAACATTTAAAAAATTTTTATGAAAGCTGTCTCATTGAGTCGTTTTAAAAATTTTTAAATTAAAATTTTTTATTTTGAGTATTTCCCCCTAGTTACATGTTTCATGTTCTTTCCCTTTAACCCCCAACTCCTGTACCCAACACACAGTTCCACTGGGTTTTACATGTATCATTGATCAAGACCTAATTCCATATTATGGATAGTTGGACTAGAGTTATTGTTTAGCGTCTACATCCCCAATAATATCCCCATCAGTCCATGTGTTCAAGCAGTTGTTTTTCCTCTGTGTTTCTACTCCCATAGTTTTTCCACCAAATGTGGCTAGTTTTCCTTCTCATAAGTCCCACAGCATTGCTCTGGATTCTTGCATTGCTGCTAGTAGAGAGTCCTTTATGTTTGATCGTATCACAGTGTATCAGTCTCTGTGTACAATGTTCTCCTGGACCTGATACTTTCACTCTGCATCAATTCCTGGAGGTCATTCCAGTTCACGTGGAATTCCTCCAGTTCATTATTCCTTTCAGCACAATAGTATTCCATCACCAGCAGATACCACAATTTGTTCAGTCATTCCCCAATCGATGGACATTCCCTCATTTTCCAATTTTTTGCCACCACAAAGAATGTGGCTATAAATATTTTTGTATAAGTCTTTTTCCTTATTATCTCTTTGGGGTATAGACCAAGCAGTGCTATTGCCATCCAGAATGGTTGGATCAGTTCACAACTCCACCAGCAATTGCGTTAATGTCCCAAATTTTGCCACATCTCCAACATTCACCACTTTCCTTTGCCGTCATGTTAGCTAATCTGCTAGGTGTGGGGTGGTACCTCAGAGTTGTTTTGATTTGCATTTCTCTGATTATAAGAGATTTAGAACACTTTCTCATGTGCTTATTTGATTTCTTTATCTGGAAATTGCCTATTCCTGTCCCTTGCCCATTTATCAATTGGGGAATGGCTTGATTTTTTATACAATTGATTTAGCTCCTTATAAATATGAGTAATTAGATAGACCTTTGTCAGAGTTTTTTGTTATAAAGATTTTTTTCCCCAATTTGTTGATTCCCTTCTAATTTTGGTTACATTAGTTTTGTTTGTAGAAAATCTTTTTAATTTAATGTAATCAAGATTATTTATTTTACATTTTGTAATTTTTTCTAACTCTTGCTTGGTTTTAAAATCTTTCCTTTCCCAAAGATCTGACAAGTATACTATTCTGTGCTCTCCTAATTTACTTATAGTTTCCTTCTTTATATTTCAAGTCATTCACCCATTCTGAACTTATCTTGGTATAGGGTGTGAGATGTTGATCTAAACCTAATCTCTCCCATATTGTTTTCCAATTTTCCTAGCAGTTTTTGTCAAATAGTGGATTCATGTCCCAAAAGTTGGGCTCTTGGGTTTATCATAGAATGTCTTGCTGAGGTCACTTACTCCAAGTCTATTCCACTGATCCTCCCTTCTGTCTCTTAGCCAGTACCATATTGTTTTGATGACCACTGCTTTATAGTAGAGTTTAAGATCTGGTTCTGCTAGGCCACCTTCCTTCATGATTTTTTCATTATTTCCCTTGATATTCTTGATCTTTTGTTCTGCCAAATGAACTTTGTTATAGTTTTTTCTAATTCTGTAAAGAAGTTTTTTTGGTAGTTTGATAGATATAACACTAAATAAGTAAATTAATTTGGGTAGAATGGTCATTTTTATTATGTTAGCTGGTCCTACCCGTAAGTAATCACTCTTTTTTCAATTGTTTAGATATAATTTTAATTGTTTGGAAAATGTTTCATAGTCATGTTCATATAATTCCTGTGTTTGTTTTGGTAGATATATTCCTGAGTATTTTATTTTGTCTGAGGTGATTTTGAATGGTATTTCTTTTTCTAACTCTTGCTCCTGAAATGTGTTGGAAATATATAGAAATGCTGATGATTTATGTGTATTTATTTTGTATCCTGCAACTTTACTAGAATTGTTGATTATTTCCACTAGTTTTTAATTGATTCTCTAGGATTTTTTAAGTAGACCATCATATCATCTGCAAAGAGTGAAAGCTTGGTCTCCTCACTACCTGTTTTAATTACCTTCAATTTCTTTTTCTTCTCTAATTGCAATTGCTAATGTTTCTAGTAAAATGTTAAATAATAGAGGTGATAATGGGCATCCTTGTTTCACTCCTTATCTTGCTGGGAATGCTTCTAATTTATCCCCATTGCATATGATGTTTGTTGATGGTTTTAGGTATATACTGTTTATTATTTTTAGGAAAGGTCCTCTATTCCTATACTTTCTAGTGTTCTAGGTAGGAATGGATGTTGTATTTTGTCAAAGGCTTTTTTAGCATCTATTGAGGTAATCATGTGATTTTGTATCTATGTTCATTAGGGAAATTGGTCTGTAGTTTTCTTTCTGTTTTTGGTCTACCTGGCTTTGGGATCAGTACCATATTTGTGTCATAAAAGAAATTTGGTAGAACTCCTTCTTTGCTTATTATGTCAAATAGTTTGTATGGTATTGTGATTAGTTGTTCTTTGAATGTTTGATAGAATTCACTTGCGAATCCATTTGGTCCTGGGGATTTTTACTTAGGCAGTTCTTTGATAGTTTGTTCAATTTCTTTTTCTGATATGGGATTATTTAAGTATTCTATTTCTTCTGTTAATCTAGGCAATTTGTATTTTTGTAAATATTCATCCATATCCCCTAGATTGCTATATTTATTGTCATATAATTGGACAAAATAGTTTTTAATGATTGCCTTAATTTCCTCTTCATTAAAGGTGAGGTCTCCCTTTTCATCTTTGATACTGTTAATTTGGTTTTCTTCTTTCCTTTTTTTTTATTAGATTGACCAGTACTTTGTCAATTTTATTTGTTTTTTCACAGTACCAGCTTCTGGTCTTATTTATTAATTCAATAGTTCTTTTGCTTTGCATTTTATTAATTTATCCTTTAATTTTTATGATCTCTTAATTTAGTTTTCATCTGAGGATTTTTAATTTGTTCGCTTTCTAGTTTTTTGATTTGCATGCCCAATTCATTGACCTCTGCCCTCCCTAATCTGTTAATATATGTACTCAAGGATATAAATTTCCCCCTATGTACTGCTTTGGCTGTATCTCACAGCTTTTGGTAGGATGTCTCATCATTGTCATTCTCTTCAATGAAATTATTGTTTCTATAATTTGTTCTTTTAACTGATTTTGGAGAATCATATTATTCATTTTCCAATTAGTTTTTTATTTGCCTTTCCATATGCCCTTGCTAATTATTATTTTTATTGCATTATGATCTGAAAAGGCTGCATTTATTATTTCTGCTCTTTTGCATTTGTTTGCCATATTTCTGTGTCCTAGTGCATGGTCAGTCTCTCAGAATGTACCATGTGCTGCTGAAAAGAAAGTGCATTCCTTTTTCTCCCTATTTAGTTTTCTCCACATATCTATTAACTCTAATTTTTTTAGGATTTCATTCACCTCTCTTACCTCTTTATTATTTATTTTTTGATCTGATAGGGGAAGATTCAGGTATTATTTTACTATCTATTTCCTCCTTGAGCTCTGCCAGTTTCTTCTTTTAAAAATCTGGATGCTATACCATTTGGTGCATACATGTTAAGTACTGATATTTCCTCATTGTCTATGCTGCCTTTTATCAGGATGTAATTACCTTCCCTATCTGTTTCAATCAGATCTATTTTTTGCCTTTATCAGTTATCAAGATTGCAACTCCTGCCTTCTTTTTCTCAGTTGAAGCCCAATAGATTTTGCTCCATCCTTTCACCTTCACCCTGTGTGTCTATCTGCCTCATGTATGTTTCTTGGATACAACATATGGTAGGTTTAGGCTTTTGGTTTCTAATCTACTCTGCTATTTGCTTCCGTTTTATGGGAGAGTTCATCCCATTCCCATTCAGAGTTATGACTGTCATCTATGTGTTCCCCAGCATTTTGAAGTCCTCTCCTAATTCTGCCTTTTCTTCTTACGCTATTTGCTTTTAAACCAGTGGTTTGCTTTTAATCAGTCCCCCCAAATTCCCACCTTTATTTTACTTCCCTTTCCGCCCCCTTCCTTTTTGTTTCCCTCTTTTTTTTTTTTTAGGGTCAATTGGATTCCCTCCCCCCTCTCTTTCCCTCCCTTATTTTATTTTATTTTATTTTATTTTTTTTGAGCCTTACTAGCCATTACTCTGCTTTTTCTTGCTTCCCTCAGAAGTCTTGGGTGCAGAAGGTAGGCTCTCTGTATATGGAGCTACGGAGTGGATTTAGCCTGAGGCTACTTTTTTAGTTTGAAAGGGGGTTTCTGCTATATGCTACCCTGGCCCCACTCCCCTCTTCAAGCCCAAGGTGCGCACTCTTCAGCCTCCTGGGGTTTCAGGTCTAGCTGCTCTCAGGGGTGCCCTTGATCCTCTGCCAAGAATTTAAGAGGTTGTTCCCCACTGCTTTAATTCTAGGGCACTGGCTGAGTCCTGCCCCATAGGTGGGGTGGGGGAGGGTTTGATCAGCTTGCAGTTTGGTGGAATCTAATTTACCCCTTTATAGTGTGGAAATGCCCAAATCCCACATACCTTCAATGCTGCGCCCTATTGTGGAGTCCCTTCGCTCATCTGAACTTGGCCTTTTTGTTCTTTTGAGATATCATACAGGTCTGTGGTGGGGAGGGTAAAAGTTCTGCAACAACTCTGCAGCCATCTTAACCCAGAAGTCCTCATTGAGTCTTAATATATATTCTACCATATTTTTAATAAACCTTAATCCTAAAAGTTTCTCAGAGTCCTGCTGGAAGAATGAAAGCATGCCAATTAGATTGACAGATGGAAGGTAAGGGTTTTAAAAAAGTAAAATGTAATGCTAAAATGCACTTAAGACAGACACAGGTTTCAGGAGGAAAAATAAGTCTGGAAGGAAGTTGATATAAACTAGAAAAAGTTTGGAGAACACATTAAACCAGACTCTCTAAGAGTAAAAGTGATTAAAACCAAATGAATAGATTCTGCAGGGACTAGAGGAGGGAATGGTTGAGAAATTAAGATACTTTGAATTGAAATCAAATAGCAACAGGAAAGCAAGCTAATTGACTTTTTTCTTCCCTAAAACCCTTTCTTTCCATTTTAGAATCATTTCTAAGTATTGGTTCCAAGATAGAAGAGTGGGAAGGGCTAGGCAGTGGGGGTTCAGTGACTTGCTTGGGGTCACATGGCTAGAAAGTATCTGAGGCTAATTGATTTTCAAAGTTAAGTTTTTATAAACCATTTAGTGGTTTAATATCCCACAATTTGGGCTCAGGTAAGCCGGCTGGGGGGGCAGACTGAATAGGGACTTTGGAGGCTTTAGCGGAAGACGGCACCAGCGTGATGTGACTCAGCAGTAGGACATGGTTGGCAGAAACGCTTAATGCGGTCTTGGGCAGTGTTGGGACGGGGGTAGGCCCAGAGGGGGAGAGCCGCTCTTCTCTCTTCTGGTCACACCACAGCAGGGCTAGAACACTGCTCTGTTCTGTCCTTTCTGTGTAGCCCCCCACAGACCAGAGAACGTCCATGTGATCCACGGGGCTTTCTTGGCAAAGATAGATTAAGGCAAACAGCGCCAAGTGGCTAGCGAGTGAGTGTTGTGGGAGATGTAACCAGGATGATATAGGATCAGGTGAAGGAAGGGGGGATTTTTTTTAAACATTTATTAATAATCATTTTTAACATGGTTACATGATTTATGCTCCTACTTTCCCCTTCACCCCCCGCACTCCCCCCACCCTTGACCGATGCGCATTTCCACTAGTTTTGTCATGTGTCCTTGATCAAGACCTATTTCCAAATTGTTGGTAGTTGCATTGGTGTGGTAGTTTCGAGTCCACACCCTCAATCATGTCCTCATCAACCCATGTATTCAAGCTGTTGTTTTTCTTATATGTTTCCTCTCCTGCAGTCCTTCCTCTGAATGTGGGTAGCATCTTTACCATAAATCCCTCAGAATTGTCCTGGGTCATTGTATTGCTGCTGGTA